>NC_092708.1:279830294-280055294 GCF_047496885.1 Scyliorhinus torazame | reverse complement strand
TGGATGGATGGATGCCTGGATGGATGGCTGGCTGGAGGGATGGATGGGTGGATGGGTGGCTGGATGGATGGCTGGATGGATGGATGGCTGGATGGATGGTTGGCAGGAGGGATGGATGGATGGATTGCTGAATGGATGGCTGGATGGATGGCTGGCTGGAGCGATGGATGAATGGATGGCTGGGTGGATGGATGGCCGAATGGTTGGCTGGCTGCAGGGATGGCTGAATGGATGGCTGGATGGATGGCAGGATGGATGGATGGCTGGATGGATGGCTGGCTGGATGGATGGATTGATGGATGGATGGCTGGATGGATGGCTGGATGGATGGATGGCTGGATGGATGACAGGCTGAAGGGATGAATGGATGGATGGATGGCTGGATGGACGGCTGGATGGATTGATGGCTGGATGGATGGCTGGCTGGAGGGATGGATTGATGGATGGATGGCTGGAAGGATAGCTGGATGGATGGCTGGATGGATGGATGGCTGGATGGAGGGATGTCTGGATGGAGGGATAGCTGGAGGGATGGATGGATGGCTGGATGGATGGCAGGATGGATGGATGGCTGGATGGATGGCTGGCTGGAGGGATGGATGGATGGATGGCTGGATGGATGACTGGGTGGAGGGATGGATGGATGGATGGATGGCTGGATGGATGGCTGGACGGATGGCTGGATGGATGCCTGGATGGATGGCTGGCTTGAGGGATGGATGGATGGATGGATGGCTGGATGGATGCCTGGATGGATGGATGGCTGGATGGATGGCTGGCAGGAGGGATGGGTGGATGGATGGATGGCTGGATGGATGACTGGATGGATGGATGCCTGGATGGATGGCTGGCTGGAGGGATGGATTGATGGATGGATGGCTGGATGGATGGCTGGATGGATGGATGGCTGGATGGATGGCAGCCTGAAGGGATGAATGGGTGGATGGGTGGCTGGATGGACGGCTGGATGGATGGATGGCTGGATGGATTGCTGGCTGGAGGGATGGATTGATGGATGGATGGCGAGATGGAAAGCTGGATGGATGGCTGGATGGATGGCTGGCTGGTGGGATGGATGGATGGCTGGATGGAGGGATGGCTGGATATTTGGCTGGCTGGAGGGATGGATGGATGGCTGGATGGATGGCTGGATGGAGGGATGGCTGGATGGATGGCTGGCTGGAGGGATGGATGGCTGGATGGATGGCTGGATGGATGGATGGATGGATGGCTTAATGACTGGCTGGCTGGAGGGATGGATGGATGGATGGATGGCGGGATGGATGGCTGGATGGATGGATGGTTGGATGTATGGCTGGCTGGAGAGATGGATGAATGGTTGGATGGCTGGATGGATGGCTGGATGGAGGGATGGCTGGATGGATGGCTGGCTGGAGTGACGGATGGATGCATGGCTGGATGGATGGCTGTATTGAGGGATGGCTGGATGGAAGGCTGGCTGGATGGATGGATGGCTGGATGGATGGATGGATGGACGGATGGATGGAGGGATGGTTGGATGGATGGCTGGCTGGAGGGATGGATGGATGGATGGATGGCTGGATGGATGGCTGGATGGAGGAATGGCTTGATGGATGGCTGGCTGGAGGGATGGATGGATGGCTGGATGGATTGCTTGATGGATGGATGGCTGGATGGACGATTGGCTGGAGGGTTGGATGGATGGATGGCTGGATCGATGGCTGGAAGGATGAATGGTTGGATGGATGACTGGCTGGCTGGATGGATGGATGGCTGGATGGATGGCTGGCTTGAAGAATGGATGGATGGCTGGATGGATGGCTGGACGGATGGATTGCTGGATGGATGGCTGGCTAGAGGGATGGATGGATTGCTGGATGGATGGCTGGCTGGAGGAATGGATGAATGGATGGATGGCTGGATCGATGGCTGGATGGATGGATGGCAGGATGGATGGCTGGCTGGAGGGATGGATGGATGAATGGATGGCTGAATGGATGGCTGGATGGATGGATGGCTGGCTGGCTGTAGGGATGGATGGAAAGATGGATGGCTGGCTGGCTGGCTGGCTGGAGGGATGCATGGATGGATGGATGGCTGGATGGACGGATGGTTTGGATGGATTGCTGGATGAATGGCTGGCTGGAGGGATGGATTGTAGGATGGATGGCTGGATGGATGGCTGGATGGATGGATGGCTGGATGGATGGCTGGCTGGATGTATGGATGGATGGATGGTTGGATGGAGGGATGGCTGGATGGTTGGCTGGCTGGTTGGATGAATGGATGGATGGATGGCTGGAAGGATGGCTGGATGGAGGGATGGCTGGATGGATGGCTGGCTGGAGGGATGGATGGATGGCTGGATGGATGGCTGGATGGATGGATGGCTTAATGGCTGTATGGCTGGCTGGAGGGATGGATGGATGGATGGATGGCTGGATGAATGGCTGAATGGATGGATGGCTGGATGGATTGCTGGATGGATGGATGGATGGATGGACGGTTGGCTGGATAGATGACTGGATGGAGGAATGGCTGGATGGATGGCTGGCTAGAGGGATGGATGGATGGATGGATGGCTGGATGGATGGCTTAATGGATGGATGACTGGCTGGAGGGATGGATGGATGGATGGCTGGATGGATGGCTGGATGGATGAATGGCTGGATGGCTGACTGGCAGGAGGGATGGATGGATGGATAGATGGCTGGATGGATTGCTGGATGGATGGATGGATGGACGGATGGCTGGATGGATGGCTGGCTGTAGGGATGGCTGAATGGCTGGCTGGATGGATGGATGGCTAGATGGATGGCTGGCTTGAAGAATGGATGGATGGCTGGATGGATGGCAGGACGGATGGATTGCTGGATGGATGGCTTGATGGATGGATGGCTGAATGGATGGCTGGATGGATGTATGGCTGGATGAATGGCTGGCTGGAGGAATGGATGGATGGATGGATGGCTGGATGGATGGCTGGATGGATGGATGGCTGGATGGATGGCTGGCTGGAGGGATGGGTGGATGGATGGATGGCTGAATGGATTGCTGGATGGATGGATGGCTGGATGGATGGCTGGCTGGAGGGATGGATGGATGGATGGCTGGATGGACGACTGGATGGATGGAGGGCTGGATGGATGATTGGCTGGAGGGATGGACTGATGGATGGATGGCTGGATGGATGGCTGGATGGATGGATGGCTGGATGGATGGCTGGCTGGAGGGATGGATGGATGGATGTGTGGCTGGATGGAGGGATGGTTAGATGGTTGGCTGGCTGGAGGGATGGATGGATGGCTGGATGGATGTCTGGATGGAGGGATGGCTGGATTGATGGCTGGCTGGAGGGATGGATGGATGAATGGATGGCTGGATGGATGGCTGGATGGATGGATGGATGGATAGCTGGATAGAGGGATGGCTGGATGGATGGATGGCTGGATATATGGCTGGCTGGAGGGATGGATGGATGGATGGATGGCTGGATGGATAGCTGGATAGAGGGATGGCTGGATGGATGGCTGGCTGGAGGGATGGATGGATGGCTGGATGGATGGCTGAATGGATGGATGGCTGGATGGATGGCTGGCTGGAGGGATGGATGGATGGATGGATGGATGGCTGAATGGATGGATGGCTGGATGAATGGCTGGCTGGGGGATGGATGGATGGCTGGATGGCTGGATGGATGGCTGGATGGATGGATGGCTGGATGGATGGCTGGATGGATGACTGGCTGGAAGGATGGATGGATGAATGGATGGCTGGATGGATGGCTGGATGGATGGATGGCTGGATGGATGGCTGGCTGGAGGGATGGATTGATGGATGGATGGCTGGATGGATGGCTGGATGGATGGATGCCAGGATGGATGGCTGGCTTGGGGGATGGATGGGTGGATGGATGGCTGGATGGATGGCTGGATGGATGGATGGCTGGATGGATGGCTGGCAGGAGGGATGGATGGATGGATTGCTGAATGGATGGCTGGATGGATGGCTGGCTGGAGCGATGGATGAATGGATGGCTGGATGGATGGATGGCCGAATGGTTGGCTGGCTGGAGGGATGGCTGAATGGATGGCTGGATGGATGGCAGGATGGATGGATGGCTGGATGGATGGCTGGCTGGATGGATGGATTGAAGGATGGATGGCTGGATGGATGGCTGGTTGGATGGATGGCTGGATGGATGACAGGCTGAAGGGATGAATGGATGGATGGATGGCTGGATGGACGGCTGGATGGATGGATGGCTGGATGGATGGCTGGCTGGAGGGATGGATTGATGGATGGATGGCTGGATGGATAGCTGGATGGATGGCTGGATGGATGGATGGCTGGATGGAGGGATGGCTGGATGGAGGGATAGCTGGAGGGATGGATGGATGGCTGGATGGATGGCAGGATGGATGGATGGCTGGATGGATGGCTGGCTGGAGGGATGGATCGATGGATGGATGGCCGAATGGATGGCTGGATGGATGGATGGCTGGATGGATGGCTGGCTGGAGGGATGGATAGATGGATGGCTGGATGGACGGCTGGATGGATGGCTGGCTGGAGGGATGGATTGATGGATGGATGGCTGGATGAATGACTGGATGGATGGATGGCTGAATGGATGGCTGGCTGGAGGGATGGATGGATGGATGGGTGGCTGGATGGAGGGATGGCTGGATGGTTGGCTGGCTGGAGGGATCGATGGATGGATGGCTGGATGGATGTCTGGATGGAGGGATGGCTGGATGGATGGCTGGATGGATGGATGGCTTAATGACTGGCTGGCTGGAGGGATGGATGGATGGATGGATGGATGGCTGGTTGGACGTCTGGATCGATGGATGGCTGGATATATGGCTGGCTGGAGGGATGGATGGATGGATGGCTGGATGGATAGCTGGATAGAGGGGTGGCTGGATGGATGGCTGGCTGGAGGGATGGATGGATGGATGGATGGATGGATGGCTGAATGGATGGATGGCTGGATGAATGACAGGCTAGAGGATGGATGGATGGCTGGATGGCTGGATGGATGGCAGGATGTATGGATGGCTGGATGGATGGCTGGATGGATGACTGGATGGATGGATGGCTTAATGACTGGCTGGCTGGAGGGATGGATGGATGGATGGATGGCGGGATGGATGGCTGGATGGGGGGATGGCTGGAAGGATGGCTGGCTGGCTGGAGTGACGGATGGATGCATGGCTGGATGGATGGCTGTATTGAGGGATGGCTGGATGGAAGGCTGGCTGGATGGATGGATGGCTGGATGGATGGATGGATGGACGGATGGATGGAGGGATGGCTGGATGGATGGCTGGCTGGAGGGATGGATGGATGGATGGATGGCTGGATGGATGGCTGGATGGAGGAATGGCTTGATGGATGGCTGGCTGGAGGGATGGATGGATGGATTGCTTGATGGATGGATGGCTGGATGTACGATTGGCTGGAGGGATGGATGGATGGATGGCTGGATCGATGGCTGGATGGATGAATGGCTGGATGGATGACTGGCTGGCTGGATGGATGGATGACTGGATGGATGGCTGGCTTGAAGAATGGATGGATGGCTGGATGGGTGGCTGGACGGATGGATTGCTGGATGGATGGCTGGCTGGAGGGATGGATGGATGGCTGGATGTATGGCTGGATGGATGGATGGCTGGATGGATGGCAGGCTGGAGGAATGGATGGATGGATGGATGGCTGGATCAATGGCTGGATGGATGGATGGCAAGATGGATGGCTGGCTGGAGTGATGAATGGATGAATGGATGGCTGAATGGATGGCTGGATGGCTGGATGGATGGATGGCTGGATGGATGGCTGGCTGTAGGGATGGATGGATGGATGGATGGCTGGCTGGCTGGCTGGCTGGAGGGATGCATGGATGGATGGATGGCTGGATGGACGGCTGGTTTGAATGGATTGCTGGATGAATGGCTGGCTGGAGGGAAGGATTGTAGGATGAATGGCTGGATGGATGGCTGGATGGATGGATGGCTGGATGGATAGCTGGCTGGATGGATGGATGGATGGATGGATGGATGGCTGGATGGAGGGATGGCTGGATGGTTGGCTGGCTGGCTGGATGGATGGATGGATGGATGGCTGGAAGGATGGCTGGATGGAGGGATGGCTGGATGGATGGCTGGCTGGAGGGATGGATGGATGGCTGGATGGATGGCTGGATGGATGGATGGCTTAATGGCTGTATGGCTGGCTGGAGGGATGGATGGATGGATGGATGGATGGATGGACGGTTGGCTGGATAGATGACTGGATGGAGGAATGGCTGGATGGATGGCTGGCTAGAGGGATGGATGGATGGATGGATGGCTGGATGGATGGCTTAATGGATGGATGGCTGGCTGGAGGGATGGATGGATGGATGGCTGGATGGTTGGCTGGATGGATGAATGGCTGGATGGATGACTGGCAGGAGTGATGGATGGATGGATAGATGGCTGGATGGATTGCTGGATGGATGGATGAATGGACGGATGGCTGGATGGATGGCTGGCTGGATTGATGGCTGAATGGCTGGCTGGATGGATGGATGGTTGGATGGATGGCTGGCTTGAAGAATGGATGGATGGCTGGATGGATGGCTGGACGGATGGATTGCTGGATGGATGGCTGGATGGATGGATGGCTGGCTGGATGGCTGGATGGATGGATGGCTGGATGAATGGCTGGCTGGAGGAATGGATGGATGGATGGATGGATGGCTGGATGGATGGCTGGATGGATGGATGGCTGGATGGATGGCTGGCTTGAGGGATGGATGGATGGATGGATGGCTGAATGGATTGCTGGATGGATGGATGGCTGGATGGATGGCTGGCTGGAGGGATGGATGGATGGATGGCTGGATGAACAGCTGGATGGATGGAGGGCTGGATGGATGGCTGGCTGGAGGGATGGATTGATGGATGGATGGCTGGATGGATGGCTGGATGGATGGATGGCTGGATGGATGGCTGGCTGGAGGGATGGATGGATGGATGTGTGGCTGGATGGAGGGATGGTTGGATGGTTGGCTGGCTGGTGGGATGGATTGATGGATGGATGTCTGGATGGAGGGATGGCTGGATGGATGGCTGGCTGGAGGGATTGATGGATGGATGGATGGATGGATGGCTGGATGGATGGCTGGATGGATGGATGGCTTAATGACTGGCTGGCTGGAGGGATGGATGGATGGATGGATGGATGGCTGGATGGATGGCTGGATCGATGGATGGCTGGATGTATGGCTGGCTGCAGGGATGGATGGAAGGATGGATGGCTGGATGGATGGCTGGCTGGAGGGATGGATGGATGGATGGATGGATGGATGGCTGAATGGATGAATGGCTGGATGAATGGCTGGCTGGAGGATGGATGGATGGCTGGATGGCTGGATGGATGGCTGGATGGATGGATGGCTGGATGGATGGCTGGATGGATGACTGGCTGGAAGGATGGATGGATGATTGGATGGCTGGATGGATGGCTGGATGGATGGATGGCTGGATGGATGGCTGGCTGGAGGGATGGATGGATGGATGGATGGCTGGATGGATGGCTGGATGGATGGATGCCTGGATGGATGGCTGGCTGGAGGGATGGATGGGTGGATGGGTGGCTGGATGGATGGCTGGATGGATGGATGGCTGGATGGATGGCTGGCAGGAGGGATGGATGGATGGATTGCTGAATGGATGGCTGGATGGATGGCTGGCTGGAGCGATGGATGAATGGATGGCTGGATGGATGGATGGCCGAATGGTTGGCTGGCTGGAGGGATGGCTGAATGGATGGCTGGATGGTTGGCAGGATGGATGGATGGCTGGATGGATGGCTGGCTGGATGGATGGATTGATGGATGGATGGCTGGATGGATGGCTGGATGGATGGATGGCTGGATGGATGACAGGCTGAAGGGATGAATGGATGGATGGATGGCTGGATGGACGGCTGGATGGATGGATGGCTGGATGGATGGCTGGCTGGAGGAATGGCTTGATGGATGGCTGGCTGGAGGGATGGATGGATGGATTGCTTGATGGATGGATGGCTGGATGGACGATTGGCTGGAGGGATGGATGGATGGATGGCTGGATCGATGGCTGGATGGATGAATGGCTGGATGGATGACTGGCTGGCTGGATGGATGGATGACTGGATGGATGGCTGGCTTGAAGAATGGATGGATGGCTGGATGGGTGGCTGGACGGATGGATTGCTGGATGGATGGCTGGCTGGAGGGATGGATGGATGGCTGGATGTATGGCTGGATGGATGGATGGCTGGATGGATGGCAGGCTGGAGGAATGGATGGATTGATGGATGGCTGGATCAATGGCTGGATGGATGGATGGCAAGATGGATGGCTGGCTGGAGTGATGAATGGATGAATGGATGGCTGAATGGATGGATGGATGGCTGGATGGATGGATGGCTGGATGGATGGCTGGCTGTAGGGATGGATGGATGGATGGATGGCTGGCTGGCTGGCTGGCTGGAGGGATGCATGGATGGATGGATGGCTGGATGGACGGCTGGTTTGAATGGATTGCTGGATGAATGGCTGGCTGGAGGGAAGGATTGTAGGATGAATGGCTGGATGGATGGCTGGATGGATGGATGGCTGGATGGATAGCTGGCTGGATGGATGGATGGATGGATGGATGGATGGCTGGATGGAGGGATGGCTGGATGGTTGGCTGGCTGGCTGGATGGATGGATGGATGGATGGCTGGAAGGATGGCTGGATGGAGGGATGGCTGGATGGATGGCTGGCTGGAGGGATGGATGGATGGCTGGATGGATGGCTGGATGGATGGATGGCTTAATGGCTGTATGGCTGGCTGGAGGGATGGATGGATGGATGGATGGACGGTTGGCTGGATAGATGACTGGATGGAGGAATGGCTGGATGGATGGCTGGCTAGAGGGATGGATGGATGGATGGATGGCTGGATGGATGGCTTAATGGATGGATGGCTGGCTGGAGGGATGGATGGATGGATGGCTGGATGGAAGGCTGGATGGATGAATGGCTGGATGGATGACTGGCAGGAGTGATGGATGGATGGATAGATGGCTGGATGGATTGCTGGATGGATGGATGAATGGACGGATGGCTGGATGGATGGCTGGCTGGAGGGATGGCTGAATGGCTGGCTGGATGGATGGATGGCTGGATGGATGGCTGGCTTGAAGAATGGATGGATGGCTGGATGGATGGCTGGACGGATGGATTGCTGGATGGATGGCTGGATGGATGGATGGCTGGCTGGATGGCTGGATGGATGGATGGCTGGATGAATGGCTGGCTGGAGGAATGGATGGATGGATGGATGGATGGCTGGATGGATGGCTGGATGGATGGATGGCTGGATGGATGGCTGGCTTGAGGGATGGATGGATGGATGGATGGCTGAATGGATTGCTGGATGGATGGATGGCTGGATGGATGGCTGGCTGGAGGGATGGATGGATGGATGGCTGGATGAACAGCTGGATGGATGGAGGGCTGGATGGATGGCTGGCTGGAGGGATGGATTGATGGATGGATGGCTGGATGGATGGCTGGATGGATGGATGGCTGGATGGATGGCTGGCTGGAGGGATGGATGGATGGATGTGTGGCTGGATGGAGGGATGGTTGGATGGTTGGCTGGCTGGTGGGATGGATGGATGGATGGATGTCTGGATGGAGGGATGGCTGGATGGATGGCTGGCTGGAGGGATTGATGGATGGATGGATGGATGGATGGCTGGATGGATGGCTGGATGGATGGATGGCTTAATGACTGGCTGGCTGGAGGGATGGATGGATGGATGGATGGATGGCTGGATGGATGGCTGGATCGATGGATGGCTGGATGTATGGCTGGCTGCAGGGATGGATGGATGGATGGATGGATGGATGGATGGATGGCTGGCTGGAGGGATGGATGGATGGATGTGTGGCTTGATGGAGGGATGGTTGAATGGTTGGCTGGCTGGAGGGATGGATAGAGGGATGGCTGGATGGATGGCTGGCTTGAGGGATGGATGGATGGATGGATGGATGGCTGAATGGATGGATGGCTGGATGGATGGCTGGCTGGAGGGATGGATGGATGGATGGATGGATGGATGGCTGAATGGATGAATGGCTGGATGAATGGCTGGCTGGAGGATGGATGGATGGCTGGATGGCTGGATGGATGGCTGGATGGATGGATGGCTGGATGGATGGCTGGATGGATGACTGGCTGGAAGGATGGATGGATGATTGGATGGCTGGATGGATGGCTGGATGGATGGATGGCTGGATGGATGGCTGGCTGGAGGGATGGATGGATGGATGGATGGCTGGATGGATGGCTGGATGGATGGATGCCTGGATGGATGGCTGGCTGGAGGGATGGATGGGTGGATGGGTGGCTGGATGGATGGCTGGATGGATGGATGGCTGGATGGATGGCTGGCAGGAGGGATGGATGGATGGATTGCTGAATGGATGGCTGGATGGATGGCTGGCTGCAGCGATGGATGAATGGATGGCTGGATGGATGGATGGCCGAATGGTTGGCTGGCTGGAGGGATGGCTGAATGGATGGCTGGATGGTTGGCAGGATGGATGGATGGCTGGATGGATGGCTGGCTGGATGGATGGATTGATGGATGGATGGCTGGATGGATGGCTGGATGGATGGATGGCTGGATGGATGACAGGCTGAAGGGATGAATGGATGGATGGATGGCTGGATGGACGGCTGGATGGATGGATGGCTGGATGGATGGCTGGCTGGAGGGATGGATTGATGGATGGATGGCCGAATGGATGGCTGGATGGATGGATGGCTGGATGGATGGCTGGCTGGAGGGATGGATAGATGGATGGCTGGATGGACGGCTGGATGGATGGCTGGCTGGAGGGATGGATTGATGGATGGATGGCTAGATGGATGACTGGATGGATGGATGGCTGAATGGATGGCTGGCTGGAGGGATGGATGGATGGATGGGTGGCTGGATGGAGGGATGGCTGGATGGTTGGCTGGCTGGAGGGATCGATGGATGGATGGCTGGATGGATGTCTGGATGGAGGGATGGCTGGATGGATGGCTGGATGGATGGATGGCTTAATGACTGGCTGGCTGGAGGGATGGTTGGATGGATGGATGGATGGCTGGATGGATGGCTGGATGGATGAATGGCTGGATGGATGACTGGCAGGAGTGATGGATGGATGGATAGATGGCTGGATGGATTGCTGGATGGATGGATGAATGGACGGATGGCTGGATGGATGGCTGGCTGGAGGGATGGCTGAATGGCTGGCTGGATGGATGGATGGCTGGATGGATGGCTGGCTTGAAGAATGGATGGATGGCTGGATGGATGGCTGGACGGATGGATTGCTGGATGGATGGCTGGATGGATGGATGGCTGGCTGGATGGCTGGATGGATGGATGGCTGGATGAATGGCTGGCTGGAGGAATGGATGGATGGATGGATGGATGGCTGGATGGATGGCTGGATGGATGGATGGCTGGATGGATGGCTGGCTTGAGGGATGGATGGATGGATGGCTGAATGGATTGCTGGATGGATGGATGGCTGGATGGATGGCTGGCTGGAGGGATGGATGGATGGATGGCTGGATGAACAGCTGGGTGGATGGAGGGCTGGATGGATGGCTGGCTGGAGGGATGGATTGATGGATGGATGGCTGGATGGATGGCTGGATGGATGGATGGCTGGATGGATGGCTGGCTGGAGGGATGGATGGATGGATGTGTGGCTGGATGGAGGGATGGTTGGATGGTTGGCTGGCTGGTGGGATGGATGGATGGATGGCTGGATGGATGTCTGGATGGAGGGATGGCTGGATGGATGGCTGGCTGGAGGGATTGATGGATGGATGGATGGATGGATGGCTGGATGGATGGCTGGATGGATGGATGGCTTACTGACTGGCTGGCTGGAGGGATGGATGGATGGATGGATGGATGGCTGGATGGATGGCTGGATCGATGGATGGCTGGATGTAATGCTGGCTGCAGGGATGGATGGATGGATGGATGGCTGGATGGATGGCTGGCTGGAGGGATGGATGAATGGATGTGTGGCTTGATGGAGGGATGGTTGGATGGTTGGCTGGCTGGAGGGATGGATAGAGGGATGGCTGGATGGATGGCTGGCTTGAGGGATGGATGGATGGATGGATGGATGGCTGAATGGATGGATGGCTGGATGGATGGCTGGCTGGAGGGATGGATGGATGGATGGATGGATGGATGGCTGAATGGATGAATGGCTGGATGAATGGCTGGCTGGAGGATGGATGGATGGCTGGATGGCTGGATGGATGGCTGGATGGATGGATGGCTGGATGGATGGCTGGATGGATGACTGGCTGGAAGGATGGATGGATGATTGGATGGCTGGATGGATGGCTGGATGGATGGATGGCTGGATGGATGGCTGGCTGGAGGGATGGATGGATGGATGGATGGCTGGATGGATGGCTGGATGGATGGATGCCTGGATGGATGGCTGGCTGGAGGGATGGATGGGTGGATGGGTGGCTGGATGGATGGCTGGATGGATGGATGGCTGGATGGATGGCTAGCAGGAGGGATGGATGGATGGATTGCTGAATGGATGGCTGGATGGATGGCTGGCTGGAGCGATGGATGAATGGATGGCTGGATGGATGGATGGCCGAATGGTTGGCTGGCTGGAGGGATGGCTGAATGGATGGCTGGATGGTTGGCAGGATGGATGGATGGCTGGATGGATGGCTGGCTGGATGGATGGATTGATGGATGGATGGCTGGATGGATGGCTGGATGGATGGATGGCTGGATGGATGACAGGCTGAAGGGATGAAATGATGGATGGATGGCTGGATGGACGGCTGGATGGATGGATGGCTGGATGGATGGCTGGCTGGAGGGATGGATTGATGGATGGGTGGCTGGATGGATAGCTGGATGGATGGCTGGATGGATGGATGGATGGATGGCTGGATGGAGTGATGGCTGGATGGATGGCTGGCTGGAGGGATGGATTGATGGATGGATGGCTGGATGGATAGCTGGATGGATGGCTGGATGGATGGATGGATGGATGGCTGGATGGAGGGATGGCTGGATGGAGGGATAGCTGGAGGGATGGATGGATGGCTGGATGCATGGCAGGATGGATGGATGGCTGGATGGATGGCTGGCTGGAGGGATGGATGGATAGCTGAATGGATGGCTGAATGGATGGATGGCTGGATGGATGGCTGGCTGGAGGAATGGATGGATGGATGGCTGGATGGACGGCTGGATGGATGGAGGACTGGATGGATGGCTGGCAGGAGGGATGTATTGATGGATGGATGGCTGGATGGATGGCTGGATGGATGGATGGCTGAATGGATGGCTGGCTTGAGGGATGGATGGATGGATGGGTGGCTGGATGGAGGGATGGCTGGATGGTTGGCTGGCTGGCGGGATGGATGGATGGATGGCTGGATGGATGTCTGGATGGAGGAATGGCTGGATGGATGGCTGGCTGGTGGGATGGATGGATGGATGGATGGCTTGATGGATGGCTGGATGGATGGATGGCTTAATGGCTGGCTGGCTGGAGGGATGGATGGATGGATGGATGGAAGGATGGCTGGTTGGATGGCTGGATCGATGGATGGCTGGATGTATGGCTGGCTTGAGGGATGGATGGATGGATGGATGGCTTGATGGATAGCTGGATAGAGGAAAGGCTGGATGGATGGCTGGCTGGAGGGATGGATGGATGGATGGCTGGATGGATGGCTGAATGGATGGATGGCTGGATGGATGGCTGGCTGGAGGGATGGATGGATGGATGGATGGATGGATGAATGGATGGCTGAATGGATGGATGGATGGATGAATGGCTGGCTGGAGGGATGGGTGTATGGATGGATGGCTGGATGGATGGATGGCTGGATGGATGGCTGGATGGATGACTGGCTGGAGGGATGGATGGATGGATGGTTGGATGGATGGCTGGATGGATGGCTGGATGGATGGCTGGATGGATGCCTGGAAGGATGGCTGGCTGGAGGGATGGATGGATGGATGGATGGCTGGATGGATGGCTGGCTGGATGGCTGGATGGATGCCTGTATGGATGGCTGGCAGGAGGGATGGGTGGATGGAGGGATAGCTGGAGGGATGGATGGATGGCTGGATGGATGGCAGGATGGATGGATGGCTGGATGGATGGCTGGCTGGAGGGATGGATGGATGGATGGATGGCCGAATGGATGGCTGGATGGATGGATGGCTGGATGGATGGCTGGCTGGAGGGATGGATGGATGGATGGCTGGATGGACGGCTGGATGGATGGAGGGCTGGATGGATGGCTGGCTGGAGGGATGGATTGATGGATGGATGGCTGGATGGATGGCTGGATGGATGGATGGCTGAATGGATGGCTGGCTGGAGGGATGGATGGATGGATGTGTGGCTGGATGGAGGCATGGCTGGATGGTTGGCTGGCTGGAGGGATCGATGGATGGATGGCTGGATGGATGTCTGGATGGAGGGATGGCTGGATGGATGGCTGGATGGATGGATGGCTTAATGAGTGGCTGGCTGGAGGGATGGATGGATGGATGGATGGTTGGAAGGCTGGATCGATGGATGGCTGGATATATGGCTGGCTGGAGGGATGGATGGATGGATGGCTGGATGGATAGCTGGATAGAGGGATTGCTGGATGGATGGCTGCCTGGAGGGATGGATGGATGCATGGATGGCTGGATGGATGGCTGAATGGATGGATGACTGGATGGCTGGCTGGCTGGAGGGATGGATGGATGGATGGATGGACGGCTGAATGGATGGATGGCTGGATGAATGGCAGGCTGGAGGATGGATGGATGGCTGGATGGCTGGATGGATGGCAGGATGGCTGGATGGCTGGATGGATGGCTGGATGGATGACTGGCTGGAGGGATGGATGGATGGCTGGATGGATGGCTGGATGGATGGATGGCTGGATGGATGGCTGGCTGGAGGGATGGATTGATGGATGGATGGCTGGATGGATGCTGGATGGATGGATGCCTGGATGGATGGCTGGCTGGAGGGATGGATGGGTGGATGGATGGCTGGATGGATGGCTGGATGGATGGATGGCTGGATGGATGGCTGGCAGGAGGGATGGATGGATGGATGGCTGGATGGATGCCTGGATGGATGGCTGGCTGGAGCGATGGATGAACGGATGGCTGGATGGATGGATGGCCGAATGGTTGGCTGGCTGGAGGGATGGATGGATGGATGGATGGCTGAATGGATGGCTGGATGGATGGCAGGATGGATGGATGGCTGGATGGACGGCTCGCTGGATGGATGGATTGATGGATGGATGCATTGATGGATGGATGGCTGGATGGATGGCTGGATGGATGGCAGGCTGAAGGGATGAATGGATGGATGGATGGCTGGATGGCCGGCTGGATGGATGGATGGCTGGATGGATGGCTGGCTGGAGGGATGGATTGATGGATGGATGGCTGGATGGATAGCTGGATGGATGGCTGGATGGATGGATGGATGGATGGCTGGATGGAGGGATGGCTGGATGGAGGGATAGCTGGAGGGATGGATGGATGGCTGGATGGATGGCAGGATGGATGGATGGCTGGATGGATGGCTGGCTGGAGGGATGGATGGATGGATGGATAGCTGAATGGATGGCTGGATGGATGGATGGCTGGATGGATGGCTGGCTGGAGGAATGGATGGATGGATGGCTGGATGGACGGCTGGATGGATGGAGGACTGGATGGATGGCTGGCAGGAGGGATGGATTGAATGATGGATGGCTGGATGGATGGCTGGATGGATGGATGGCTGAATGGATGGCTGGCTTGAGGGATGGATGGATGGATGGGTGGCTGGATGGAGGGATGGCTGGATGGTTGGCTGGCTGGAGGGATGGATGGATGGATGGCTGGATGGATGTCTGGATGGAGGAATGGCTGGATGGATGGCTGGCTGGAGGGATGGATGGATGGATGGATGGCTGGATGGATGGCTGGATGGATGGATGGCTTAATGGCTGGCTGGCTGGAGGGATGGATGGATGGATGGATGGAAGGATGGCTGGTTGGATGGCTGGATCGATGGATGGCTGGATGTATGGCTGGCTTGATGGACGGGTGGATGGATGGATGGCTTGATGGATAGCTGGATAGAGGAATGGCTGGATGGATGGCTGGCTGGAGGGATGGATGGATGGATGGCTGGATGGATGGCTGAATGGATGGATGGCTGGATGGATGGCTGGCTGGAGGGCTGGATGGATGGATGGATGGATGGATGAATGGATGGCTGAATGGATGGATGGCTGGATGAATGGCTGGCTGGAGGGATGGGTGGATGGATGGATGGCTGGATGGATGGATGGCTGGATGGATGGCTGGATGGATGACTGGCTGGAGGGATGGATGGCTGGATGGCTGGATGGATGGCTGGATGGATGGCTGGATGGATGCCTGGATGGATGGCTGGCTGGAGGGATGGATGGATGGATGGCTGGATGGATGGCTGGATGGATGGCTGGATGGATGCCTGGATGGATGGCTGGCAGGAGGGATGGGTGGATGGATGGATGGCTGGATGGATGACTGGATGGATGGATGCCTGGATGGATGGCTGGCTGGAGGGATGGATTGATGGATGGATGGCGGGATGGATGGATGGATGGATGGATGGCTGGATGGATGGCAGGCTGAAGGGATCAATGGATGGATGGATGGCTGGATGGACAGCTGGATGGATGGAAGGCTGGATGGATGGCTGGGTGAAGGGATGGATTGACGGATGGGTGGCTAGATGGATAGCTGGATGGATGGCTGGATGGATGGCTGGCTGGTGGGATGGATGGATGGATGGATGGCTGGATGGAGGGATGGCTGGATATTTGGCTGGCTGGAGGGATGGATGGATGGCTGGATGGATGGCTGAATGGAGGGATGGATGGATGGATGGCTGGCTGGAGGGATGGATGGCTGGATGGATGGCTGGATGGATGGATGGATGGATGGCTTAATGACTGGCTGGCTGGAGGGATGGATGGATGGATGGATGGCGGGATGGATGGCTGGCTGGATGGATGGCTGGATGTATGACTGGCTGGAGAGATGGATGAATGGTTGGATGGCTGGATGGATGGCTGCATGGAGGGATGGCTGGATGGGTGGCTGGCTGGAGTGACGGATGGATGCATGGCTGGATGGATGGCTGTATTGAGGGATGGCTGGATGGAAGGCAGGCTGGATGGATGGATGGATGGACGGATGGATGGAGGGATGGCTGGATGGATGGCTGGCTGGAGGGATGGATAGATGGATGGATGGCTGGCTGGATGGCTGGATGGAGGAATGGCTTGATGGATGGCAGGCTGGAGGGATGGATGGATGGCTGGATGGATTGCTTGATGGATGGATGGCTGGATGGACGATTGGCTGGAGGGATGGATGGATGGATGGCTGGATCGATGGCTGGATGGATGAAACGCTGGATGGATGGCTGGCTGGAGAGATGGATGGATGGATGGATGGCTGGATAGATGACTGGATGGAGGAATGGTTGGATGGATGGCTGGCTAGAGGGATGGATGGATGGATGGATGGCTGGATGGATGGCTTAATGGATGGATGGCTGGCTGGAGGGATGGATGGATGCATGGCTGGATGGATGGCTGGATGGATGAATGGCTGGATGGATGACTGGCAGGAGGGATGGATGGATGGATAGATGGCTGGATGGATTGCTGGATGGATGGATGGATGGACGGATGGCTGGATGGATGGCTGGCTGGAGGGATGGCTGAATGGCTGGCTGGATGGATGGATGGCTGGATGGATGGCTGGCTTGAAGAATGGATGGATGGCTGGATGGATGGCTGGACGGATGGTTTGCTGGATGGATGCCTGGATGGATGGATGGCTGGATGGATGGCTGGATGGATGGATGGCTGGATGAATGGCTGGCTGGAGGAATGGATGGATGAATGGATGGCTGGATGGATGGCTGGATGGATGGATGGCTGGATGGATGGCTGGCTGGAGGGATGGATGGACGGATGGACGGCTGAATGGACTGCTGGATGGATGGATGGCTGGCTGGATGGCTGGCTGGAGGGATGGATGGATGGATGGCTGGATGGACGGCTGGATGGATGGCTGGCTGGAGGGATGGATTGATGGATGGATGGCTGGATGGATGGCTGAATGGATGGATGGCTGGATGGATGGCTGGCTGGAGGGATGGATGGATGGATGTGTGGCTGGATGGAGGGATGGTTGGATGGTTGGCTGGCTGGAGGTATGGATGGATGGATGGCTGGATGGATGTCTGGATGGAGGGATGGCTGGATGGATGGCTGGCTGGAGGGATGGATCGATGGATGGATGGATGGCTGGATGGATGGCTGGATGGATGGATGGCTTAATGACTGGCTGGCTGGAGGGATGGATGGATGGATGGCTGGATTGATGGCTGGATCGATGGATGGCTGGATATATGGCTGGCTGGAGGGATGAATGGATGGATGGATGGCTGGATGGATAGCTGGATAGAGGGATGGCTGGATGGATGGCTGGCTGGAGGGATGGATGGATGGATGGATGGCTGGATGGTTGGCTGAATGGATGGATGGCTGGATGGATGGCTGGCTGGAGGGATGGATGGATGGATGGATGGATGGATGGCTGAATGGATGGATGGCTGGATGAATGGCTGGCTGGAGGATGGATGGATGGCTGGATGGCTGGATGGATGGCTGGATGGATGGATTGCTGGATGGATGGCTGGATGGATGACTGGCTGGAAGGATGGATGGATGAATGGATGGCTGGATGGATGGCTGGATGGATGGATGGCTGGATGGATGGCTGGCTGGAGGGATGGATGGATGGATGGATGGCTGGATGGATGGCTGGATGGATGGATGCCTGGATGGATGGCTGGCTGGAGGGATGGATGGGGGAATGGATGGCTGGATGGATGGCTGGATGGATGGATGGCTGGATGGATGGCTGGCAGGAGGGATGGATGGATGGATTGCTGAATGGTTGGCTGGATGGATGGCTGGCTGGAGCGATGGATGAATGGATGGCTGGATGGATGGATGGCCGAATGGTTGGCTGGCTGGAGGGATGGCTGAATGGATGGCTGGATGGATGGCAGCATGGATGGATGGCTGGATGGATGGCTGGATGGATGGATTGATTGATGGATGGATGGCTGGATGGATGGCTGGATGGATGGATGGCTGGATGGATGACAGGCTGAAGGGATGAATGGATGGATGGATGGCTGGATGGACGGCTGGATGGATGGATGGCTGGATGGATGGCTGGCTGGAGGGATGGATTGATGGATGGATGGCTGGATGGATAGATGGATGGATTGCTGGATGGATGGATGGATGGACGGCTGGATGGAGGGATGGCTGGATGGAGGGATAGCTGGAGGGATGGATGGATGGCTGGATGGATGGAAAGATGGATGGATGGCTGGATGAATGGCTGGCTGGAGGGATGGATGGATGGATGGATGGCCGAATGGATGGCTGGATGGATGGATGGCTGGATGGATGGCTGGCTGGAGGGATGGATGGATGGATGGCTGGATGGACGGCTGGATGGATGGAGGGCTGGATGTATGGCTGGCTGGAGGGAGAAATGGTTGAATGGATGTCTGGCTAGAGGGATGGATGGATGGATGGATGGATGGCTGGATGGATGGCTTAATGGATGGATGGCTGGCTGGAGGGATGGATGGATGGATGGCTGGATGGATGGCTGGATGGATGAATGGCTGGATGGATGACTGGCAGGAGGGATGGATGGATGGATAGATGGCTGGATGGATTGCTGGATGGATGGATGGATGGACGGATGGCTTGATGGATGGCTGGCTGGAGGGATGGCTGAATGGCTGGCTGGATGGATGGATGGCTGGATGGATGGCTGGCTTGAAGAATGGATGGATGGCTGGATGGACGGCTGGACGGATGGATTGCTGGATGGATGGCTGGATGGATGGATGGCTGGATGGATGGCTGGATGGATGGATGGCTGGATGAATGGCTGGCTGGAGGAATGGATGGATGAATGGATGGCTGGATGGATGGCTGGATGGATGGATGGCTGGATGGATGGCTGGCTGGAGGGATGGATGGATGGATGGATGGCTGAATGGACTGCTGGATGGATGGATGGCTGGATGGATGGCTGGCTGGAGGGATGGATGGATGGATGGATGGATGGACGGCTGGATGGATGGAGGGCTGGATGGATGGCTGGCTGGAGGGATGGATTGATGGATGGATGGCTGGATGGATGGCTGGATGGATGGATGGCTGGATGGATGGCTGGCTGGAGGGATGGATGGGTGGATGTGTGGCTGGATGGAGGGATTGTTGGATGGTTGGCTGGATGGAGGTATGGATGGATGGATGGCTGGATGGATGTCTGGATGGAGGGATGGCTGGATGGATGGCTGGCTGGAGGGATGGATGGATGTATGGCTGGATGGATGGCTGGATGGATGGATGGCTTAATGACTGGCTGCCTGGAGGGATGGATGGATGGATGGATGGATGGATGGCTGGATCGATGGATGGCTGGATATATGGCTGGCTGGAAGGATGAATGGATGGATGGATGGCTGAATGGATAGCTGGATAGAGGGATGGCTGGATGGATGGCTGGCTGGAGGGATGGATGGATGGATGGATGGCTGGATGGTTGGCTGAATGGATGGATGGCTGGATGGATGGCTGGCTGGAGCGATGGATGGATGGATGGATGGATGGCTGAATGGATGGATGGCTGGATGAATGGCTGGCTGGAGGATGGATGGATGGCTGGATGGCTGGATGGATGGCTGGATGGATGGATGGCTGGATGGATGGCTGGATGGATGACTGGCTGGAAGGATGGATGGATGAATGGATGGCTGGATGGATGGCTGGATGGATGGATGGTTGGATGGATGGCTGGCTGGAGGGATGGATGGATGGATGGATGGCTGGATGGATGGCTGGATGGATGGATGCCTGGATGGATGGCTGGCTGGAGGGATGGATGGGTGGATGGATGGCTGGCTGGATGGCTGGATGGATGGATGGCTGGATGGATGGCTGGCAGGAGGGATGGATGGATGGATTGCTGAATGGTTGGCTGGATGGATGGCTGGCTGGAGCGATGGATGAATGGATGGCTGGATGGATGGATGGCCGAATGGTTGGCTGGCTGGAGGGATGGCTGAATGGATGGCTGGATGGATGGCAGCATGGATGGATGGCTGGATGGATGGCTGGATGGATGGATTGATTGATGGATGGATGGCTGGATGGATGGCTGGATGGATGGATGGCTGGATGGATGACAGGCTGAAGGGATGAATGGATGGATGGATGGCTGGATGGACGGCTGGATGGATGGATGGCTGGATGGATGGCTGGCTGGAGGGATGGATTGATGGATGGATGGCTGGATGGATAGCTGGATGGATGGCTGGATGGATGGATGGATGGACGGCTGGATGGAGGGTTAGCTGGATGGAGGGATAGCTGGAGGGATGGATGGATGGCTGGATGGATGGAAGGATGGATGGATGGCTGGATGGATGGCTGGCTGGAGGGATGGATGGATGGATGGATGGCCGAATGGATGGCTGGATGGATGGATGGATGGCTGGATGGATGGCTGGCTGGAGGGATGGATGGATGGATGGCTGGATGGACGGCTGGATGGATGGAGGGCTGGATGTATGGCTGGCTGGAGGGATGGATGGATGGATGGATGGCTGGATGGATGGCTGGATAGAGGAATGGCTGGATGGATGGCTGGCTGGAGGGATGGATGGATGGATGGCTGGATGGATGGCTGAATGGATGGATGGCTGGATGGATGGCTGGCTGGAGGGATGGATGGATGGATGGATGGATGGATGAATGGATGGCTGAATGGATGGATGGCTGGATGAATGGCTGGCTGGAGGGATGGGTGGATGGATGGATGGATGGATGACTGGCTGGAGGGATGGATGGATGAATGGATGGCTGGATGGATGGCTGGATGGATGGCTGGATGGATGCCTGGATGGATGGCTGGCTGGAGGGATGGATGGATGGATGGATGGATGGCTGGATGGATGGCTGGATGGATGAATGGCTGGATGGATGGCTGGCAGGAGGGATGGGTGGATGGATGGATGGCTGGATGGATGACTGGATGGATGGATGCCTGGATGGATGGCTGGCTGGAGGGATGGATTGATGGATGGATGGCGGGATGGATGGATGGATGGCTGGATGGATGGCCGGCTCAAGGGATGAATGGATGGATGGATGGCTGGATGGACGGCTGGATGGATGGATGGCTGGATGGATGGCTGGCTGGAGGGATGGATTGATGGATGGATGGCTAGATGGATAGCTGGATGGATGGCTGGATGGATGGCTGGCTGGTGGGATGGATGGATGGATGGATGGCTGGATGGAGGGATGGCTGGATCTTTGGCTGGCTGGAGGGATGGATGGATGGCTGGATGGATGGCTGGATGGAGGGATGGCTGGATGGATGGCTGGCTGGAGGGATGGATGGTTGGATGGATGGCTGGATGGATGGATGGATGGATGTATGGCTTAATGACTGGCTGGCTGGAGGGATGGATGGATGGATGAATGGATGGCTGGATGGATGGCTGGATGGATGGATGGCTGGATAGATGGCTGGCTGGAGGGATGGATGGATGGATGGATGGCTGGATGGATGGCTGGATGGATGGATGCCTGGATGGATGGCTGGCTGGAGGGATGGATGGGTGGATGGATGGCTGGCTGGATGGATGGATGGCTGGATGGATGGCTGGCAGGAGGGATGGATGGATGGATTGCTGAATGGTTGGCTGGATGGATGGCTGGCTGGAGCGATGGATGAATGGATGGCTGGATGGATGGATGGCCGAATGGTTGGCTGGCTGGAGGGATGGCTGAATGGATGGCTGGATGGATGGCAGCATGGATGGATGGCTGGATGGATGGCTGGATGGATGGATTGATTGATGGATGGATGGCTGGATGGATGGCTGGATGGATGGATGGCTGGATGGATGACAGGCTGAAGGGATGAATGGATGGATGGATGGCTGGATGGACGGCTGGATGGATGGATGGCTGGATGGATGGCTGGCTGGAGGGATGGATTGATGGATGGATGGCTGGATGGATAGCTGGATGGATGGCTGGATGGATGGATGGATGGACGGCTGGATGGAGGGCTAGCTGGATGGAGGGATAGCTGGAGGGATGGATGGATGGCTGGATGGATGGAAGGATGGATGGATGGCTGGATGGATGGCTGGCTGGAGGGATGGATGGATGGATGGATGGCCGAATGGATGGCTGGATGGATGGATGGATGGCTGGATGGATGGCTGGCTGGAGGGATGGATGGATGGATGGCTGGATGGACGGCTGGATGGATGGAGGGCTGGATGTATGGCTGGCTGGAGGGATGGATGGATGGATGGATGGCTGGATGGATGGCTGGATAGAGGAATGGCTGGATGGATGGCTGGCTGGAGGGATGGATGGATGGATGGCTGGATGGATGGCTGAATGGATGGATGGCTGGATGGATGGCTGGCTGGAGGGATGGATGGATGGATGGATGGATGGATGAATGGATGGCTGAATGGATGGATGGCTGGATGAATGGCTGGCTGGAGGGATGGGTGGATGGATGGATGGATGGATGACTGGCTGGAGGGATGGATGGATGAATGGATGGCTGGATGGATGGCTGGATGGATGGCTGGATGGATGCCTGGATGGATGGCTGGCTGGAGGGATGGATGGATGGATGGATGGATGGCTGGATGGATGGCTGGATGGATGAATGGCTGGATGGATGGCTGGCAGGAGGGATGGGTGGATGGATGGATGGCTGGATGGATGACTGGATGGATGGATGCCTGGATGGATGGCTGGCTGGAGGGATGGATTGATGGATGGATGGCGGGATGGATGGCTGGATGGATGGATGGCTGGATGGATGGCCGGCTGAAGGGATGAATGGATGGATGGATGGCTGGATGGACGGCTGGATGGATGGATGGCTGGATGGATGGCTGGCTGGAGGGATGGATTGATGGATGGATGGCTAGATGGATAGCTGGATGGATGGCTGGATGGATGGCTGGCTGGTGGGATGGATGGATGGATGGATGGCTGGATGGAGGGATGGCTGGATCTTTGGCTGGCTGGAGGGATGGATGGATGGCTGGATGGATGGCTGGATGGAGGGATGGCTGGATGGATGGCTGGCTGGAGGGATGGATGGTTGGATGGATGGCTGGATGGATGGATGGATGGATGGATGGCTTAATGACTGGCTGGCTGGAGGGATGGATGGATGGATGGCGGGATGGATGGCTGGTTGGATGGATGGCTGGATGTATGGCTGGCTGGAGAGATGGATGAATTGTTAGATGGCTGGATGGATGGCTGGATGGAGGGATGGCTGGATGGATGGCTGGCTGGAGTGACGGATGGATGCATGGCTGGATGGATGGCTGTATTGAGGGATGGCTGGATGGAAGGCTGGCTGGATGGATGGATGGCTGAATGGATGGATGGATGGATGGATGGATGGAGGGATGGCTGGATGGATGGCTGGCTGGAGGGATGGATGGATGGATGGATGGCTGGATGGATGGCTGGATGGAGGAATGGCTTGATGGATGGCAGGCTGGAGGGATGGATGGATGGCTGGATGGATTGCTTGATGGATGGATGGCTGGATGGACGATAGGCTGGAGGGATGGATGGATGGATGGCTGGATGGATGGCTCGGATGGATGAATGGCTGGATTGATGACTGGCTGGCTGGATGGTTGGATGGCTGGATGGATGGCTGGCTTGAAGATTGGATGGATGGCTGGATGGATGGCTGGACGGATGGATTGCTGGATGGATGGCTGGCTGGAGGGATGGATGGATGGCTGGATGGATGGCTGGATGAACGGATGGCTGGATGGATGGCTGGCTGGAGGAATGGATGGATGGATGGATGGCTGGATCGATGGCTGGATGAATGGATGGCTGGATGGATGGCTGGCTGGAGGGATGGATGGATGAATGGATGGCTGAATGGATGGCTGGATGGATGGATGGCTGGATGGATGGCTTGCTGTAGGGATGGATGGATGGATGGATTGCTGGCTGGCTGGCTGGCTGGAGGGATGCATGGATGGATGGATGGCTGGATGGACGGATGGTTTGGATGGATTGCTGGATGAATGGCTGGCTGGAGGGATGGATTGTTGGATGGATGGCTGGATGGCTGGCTGGATGGATGGATGGCTGGATGGATGGCTGGCTGGATGGATGGATGGATGGATGGATGGCTGGATGGAGTGATGGCTGGATGGTTGGCTGGCCGACTGGATGGATGGATGGATGGATGGCTGGAAGGATGGCTGGATGGAGGGATGGCTGGATGGATGGCTGGCTGGAGGGATGGATGGATGGCTGGATGGATGGCTGGATGGATAGATGGCTTAATGGCTGTATGGCTGGCTGGAGGGATGGATGGATGGATGGATGGCTGGATGAATAGCTGAATGGATGGATGGCTGGATGTATGGCTGGCTGGAGAGATGGATGGATGGCTGGATAGATGACTGGATGGAGGAATGGCTGGATGGATGGCTGGCGAGAGGGATGGATGGATGGCTGGTTGGCTGGATGGATGGATGGAAGGCTGGATGGATGGATGGATGGACGGATGGATGGAGGGATGGTTGGATGGATGGATGGCTGGATGGATGGCTGGATGGATGGATGGCTGGATGGATGGATGGCTGGAGGGATGGCTGACTGGAGGGATGGATGGATGGATGGATGCATGGATGAATGTCTGGCTGGATGGATGGATGGATGGCTGGATGGCTGGCTGGATGGATGGCTGGATGGATGGATCCATCCATCCCTCCAGCCAGCCATCCATCCAGCCATCCCTCCATCCAGCCATCGTTCCAGCCATCCATCCATCCATCCATCCAGCCAGCCAGCCAACCATCCAGCCATCACTCCATCCAGCCATCCATCCATCCATCCATCCAGCCAGCCAGCCATCCATCCAGCCATCCATCCATTCAGCCATCCATCCAGCCATCCATCCATCCCTCCAGTCAGCCACCCATCCAGCCATCCCTCCATCCAGCCATCCATCCAGCCAATAATCCATCCATCCATCCCTCAAGCCAGCCATCCATCCAGCAATCCCTCCATCCAGCCATCCATCCAGCCATCCATCGATCCCTCCAGCCAGCCAACCATCCAGCCATCCCTCCATCCAGCCATCCATCCAGCCATCCATCCATCTATCCATCCATTCCTCCAGCCAGCCATCCATCGAGCCATCCATCCATCCAGCCAGCCACCCAGACAACCATCCATCAATCCATCCCTCCGGCCAGCCATGCGTCCAGCCATCCTTCCATCCAGCCGTCCATCCGGCCATCCATCCATGACTCCATTCCTCCAGCCAGCCATCCATCCAGCCATCCATCGATCTAGCCATCCATTCAGCCAGCCATGCATCCATCCCTCCAGCCAGCCATCCATCCAGCCTTCCATCCATCCAGCCATCCGTCCAGCCATTCATTAATCCATCCATCCCTCCAGCCAGCCATCCATCCAGCCATCCCTCCATCCAGCCATCCTTCCAGCCGTCCATCCATCCATCCATCCAGCCAGCCAGCCAACCATCCAGCCATCACTCCATCCAGCCATCCATCCATCCATCCATCCAGCCAGCCAGCCATCCATCCAGCCATCCATCCATCCAGCCATCCATCCAGCCATCCATCCATCCCTCCAGCCAGCCACCCATCCAGCCATCCCTCCATCCAGCCATCCATCCAGCCAATAATCCATCCATCCATCCCTCCAGCCAGCCATCCATCCAGCCATCCCTCCATCCAGCCATCCATCCAGCCATCCATCGATCCCTCCAGCCAGCCAACCATCCAGCCATCCCTCCATCCAGCCATCCATCCAGCCATCCATCCATCCATCCATCCATCCCTCCAGCCAGCCATCCATCGAGCCATCCATCCATCCAGCCAGCCATCCAGACAACCATCCTTCAATCCATCCCTCCGGCCAGCCATGCGTCCAGCCATCCTTCCATCCAGCCGTCCATCCGGCCATCCATCCATGACTCCATTCCTCCAGCCAGCCATCCATCCAGCCATCCATCGATCTAGCCATCCATTCAGCCAGCCATCCATCCATCCCTCCAGCCAGCCATCCATCCAGCCTTCCATCCATCCAGCCATCCGTCCAGCCATTCATTAATCCATCCATTCCTCCGGCCAGCAATCAATCCAGCCATCCATCCAGCCATCCATCCAGCTATCCATCCATCCATCCATCCCTCCAACCAGCCATCCATCCAGCCATCCATCCATCCATCCATCCCTCCAGCCAGCCATCCATCCAGCCATCCATCCATCCAGACATCCATCCAGCCATCCATCGAACCATCTATCCCTTCAGCCAGCCATCCATCCGGACATCCATCCATCCAGCCATCCATTCAGCCACCCATCCATCCATCCATCTCTCCAGCCAGCCAGCCATCCAGCCATCCATCTATCCAGCCATCCATCCAGCCATCCATCCATCCATCCCTCCAGCCAGCCATCCATCCATCCATCCCTCCAGCCAGCCATCCATCCAGCCATCCATCCATCCCGCCATCCATCCAGCCATCCATCCATCCGTCCATCCATCCATCCAGCCATCCATCCAGCCAGCCATCCAGCCATCCATCCATCCATCCAGCCAGCCATTCATCCATGCATCCATCCATCCATCCATCCCTCCAGCCAGCCATCCATCCAGCCATCCATCCATCCAGCCATCCATCCATCCAGCTATCCATCCAGCCATCCATCCATACATCCATCCCTCCATCCATTCGTCCATCCATCCATCCATCCAGCCTTCCATCCATCCATCCAGACAACCAGCCATCCATCCATCCAGCCAGCCATCTAGACATCCAGCTATCCATCCAGCCGTCCATCCAGCCTTCCATCCATCCTTCCATCCCTCCAGCCAGCCATCCATCCAGCCATCCATCCAACCATCCATCCATCGAACCATCCACCCTTCCATCACTCCAGCCATCCATCCATCCAGCCATCCATCCATCCACCCATCCATCCAGCCATCCATCCAACCATCCATCCATCCCTCCAGCCAGCCATCCATCCAGCCATCCATCCATCCATCCCTCCAGCCAATCGCCCATCCAACCATCCATCCATCCAGCCATCCATCCAGCCATCCATCCAGCCATCCATCCCTCCAGCAATGCATCCATCCAGCCATTCCTTCATCCAGCCATCCAGCCATCCATCCAGCCATCCATCCATCCATCCATCCCTCCAGCCAGCCATCCATCCAGCCATCCCTCCATCCATCCGTCCATCCATCCATCCATCAAGCCATCCATCCATCCGGCCAGCCTTCCATCCAGCCATCCCTCCATATAGCCAGCCATCCAGCCATCCATCCATCCGTCACTCCATCCAGCCTTCCATCCAGCCATCCCTCCATCCAGCCATCCATCCAGCCATCCATCCATCCATCCATCCATCCAGCCATCCATCCAGCAATCCATCCATCCAGCCTTCCAGCCATCCAGCCATCCATCCATCCGGCCATCCATCCATCCAGCTATCCATCCATCCATTCATCCAGCCATCCATCCAGCCATCCATCCATCCAGCCATCCATCCAGCCATCCATCCATCCATCCATCCCTCCAGCCAGCCAATCATCCAGCCATCCATCCATCCAGCCATCCATCCAGCCATACATCCATCCATCCATCCCTCCAGCAAGCCATTCATCCAGCCATCCATCCATCCAGCCATCCATCCAGCCATCCATCCATTCATCCCTCCAGCCAGCCATCAATCCAGCCATCCGTCCATCCAGCCACCCATCCAGCCATCCATGCATTCATCCATCTCTCCATCCAGCCATCCATCCAGCCATTCATCCATCCATCCATACCTCCAGCCGGCCAGCCATCCATTCATCCATCCATCCAGCCATCCATCCAGCCATCCATCCATCAATCCATCCGCCCAGCCAGCCACCCATCCAGCCAACCAGACATCCCGCCATCCATCCAGCCATCTATCCATTCATCCATCCCTCCAGCGAACCATCCATCCAGCCATTCATCCATCCAGCCATCCATTTAGCCATCCACCCATCCATCCATCCCATCAGCCAGACATCCATTCGGCCATCCATCCATCCAGACATCCATTCATCCATCCCTCCAGCCAGCCATCCATCCAGCCATCCGTCCAGCCATTCATTAATCCATCCATTCCTCCAGCAAACAATCCATCCAGCCATCCATTCAGCCATCCATCCAGCCATCCATCCATTCAACCCTCCAGCCAGCCATCCATCCAGCCATCCATCCATCCAGCCATCCATCCAGCCATCCATCCATCCATCCATCCCTCCAGCCAGCCATCCATCCAGCCATCCATCCATCCAGCCATCCATCCAGCCATCCATCCATCCATCCCTCCAGCCAGCCATCCATCGAGCCATCCATCCATCCAGCCAGCCATCCAGCGATCCATCCATCAATCCATCCCTCCAGCCAGCCATGCATCCAGCCATCCTTCCATCCAGTCGTCCATCCGGCCATCCATCCATGACTCCATTCCTCCAGCCAGCCATCCATCCAACCATCCTTCGATCTAGCCATCCATTCAGCCATCCATCCATCCATCGCTCCAGCCAGCCATCCATCCAGCCTTCCATCCATCCAGCCATCCGTCCAGCCATTCATTAATCCATCCATTCCTCCAGCAAACAATCCATCCAGCCATCCATCCAGCCATCCATCCAGCCATCCATCCATCCATCCCTCCATCCAGCCATCCATCCAGCCATCCATCCATCCAGCCATCCATCCAGCCATCCATCCATCCATCCATCCCTCCAGCCAGCCATTCATCCAGCCATCCATCCATCCAGACATCCATCCAGCCATCCATCCATTCATCCATCCCTCCAGCCAGCCAACCATCCGGACATCCATCCATCCAGCCATCCACCCAGCCACCCATCCATCCATCCATCTCTCAAGCCAGCCAGCCATCCAGCCATCCATCTATCCAGCCATCCATCCAGCCATCCATCCAGCCATCCCTCCAGCCAGCCATCCATCCATCTATCCCTCCAGCCAGCCATCCATCCAGCCATCCATCCATCCAGCCATCCATCCAGCCATCCATCCAGCCATCCATCCATCCATCCAGCCATCCATCCAGCCATCCATCCATCCATCCGTCCATCCGTCCATCCAGCCATCCATCCAGCCATCCATCCAGCCATCCATCCATCCTTCAATCCCTCCAGCCAGCCATCCATCCATCCAGCCATACATCCAACCATCCATCCATCGAACCATCCACCCATCCATCACTCCAGCCATCCATACATCCAGCCATCCATCCATCCAGCCATCCATCCAGCCATCCATCCAACCATCCATCCATCCCTCCAGCCAGCCATCCATCCAGCCGTCCATCCATCCAGCCATCCATCCAGCCATCCATCCAGCCATCCATCCCTCCAGCAGTCCATCCATCCAACCATTCCTCCATGCAGCCATCCATCCAGCCATCCATCCATCCATCCATCCCTCCAGCCAGCCATCCATCCAGCCATCCCTCCATCCATCCGTCCATCCATCCATCCATCCATCCATCCAGCCATTTATCTATCCAGCCATCCTTCCATCCAGCCATCCCTCCATACAGCCATCCATCCAGCCATCCATCCGTCACTCCAGCCAGTCATCCCTCCATCCAGCCATCCATCCAGCCATCCATCCATCCCTCCAGCCAGCCACCCATCCAGCCATCCCTCCATCCAGCCATCCATCCAGCCAATAATCCATCCATCCATCCCTCCAGCCAGCCATCCATCCAGCCATCCCTCCATCCAGCCATCCATCCAGCCATCCATCGATCCCTCCAGCCAGCCAACCATCCAGCCATCCCTCCATCCAGCCATCCATCCAGCTATCCATCCATCCATCCATCCATCCTTCCAGCCAGCCATCCATCGAGCCATCCATCCATCCAGCCAGCCATCCAGACAACCATCCATCAATCCATCCCTCCAGCCAGCCATGCGTCCAGCCATCCTTCCATCCAGCCGTCCATCCGGCCATCCATCCATGACTCCATTCCTCCAGCCAGCCATCCATCCAGCCATCCATCGATCTAGCCATCCATTCAGCCAGCCATCCATCCATCCCTCCAGCCAGCCATCCATCCAGCCTTCCATCCATCCAGCCATCCGTCCAGCCATTCATTAATCCATCCATTCCTCCAGCCAGCCATCCATCCAGCCATCCATCCATCCATCCATCCCTCCAACCAGCCATCCATCCAGCCATCCATCCATCCAGACATCCATCCAGCCATCCATCCAACCATCTATCCCTTCAGCCAGCCATCCATCCGGACATCCATCCATCCAGCCATCCATTCAGCCACCCATCCATCCATCCATCTCTCCAGCCAGCCAGCCATCCAGCCAACCATCTATCCAGCCATCCATCCAGCCATCCATCCATCCATCCCTCCAGCCAGCCATCCATCCATCCCTCCAGCCAGCCATCCATCCAGCCATCCATCCAACCTGCCATCCATCCAGCCATCCATCCATCCGTCCATCCATCCATCCAGCCATCCATCCAGCCAGCCATCCAGCCATCCATCCATCCATCCAGCCAGCCATTCATCCATGCATCCATCCATCCATCCATCCCTCCAGCCAGCCATCCATCCAGCCATCCATCCATCCAGCCATCCATCCATCCAGCCATCCATCCAGCCATCCATCCATCCATCCATCCCTCCATCCATCCGTCCATCCATCCATCCATCCAGCCTTCCATCCATCCATCCAGCCAACCAGCCATCCATCCATCCAGCCAGCCATCTAGACATCCAGCCATTCATCCAGCCGTCCATCCAGCCTTCCATCCATCCTTCCATCCCTCCAGCCAGCCATCCATCCAGCCATCCATCCAACCATCCATCCATCGAACCATCCACCCATCCATCACTCCAGCCGTCCATACATCCAGCCATCCATCCATCCAGCCATCCATCCAGCCATCCATCCAACCATCCATCCATCCCTCCAGCCAGCCATCCATCCAGCCATCCATCCATCCATCCCTCCAGCCAATCGCCCATCCAGCCATCCATCCATCCAGCCATCCATCCAGCCATCCATCCAGCCATCCATCCCTCCAGCAATCCATCCATCCAGCCATTCCTTCATCCAGCCATCCATCCAGCCATCCATCCATCCATCCATCCCTCCAGCCAGCCATCCATCCAGCCATCCCTCCATCCATCCGTCCATCCATCCATCCAACAACCCATCCATCCATCCGGCCAGCCTTCCATCCAGTCATCCCTCCATATAGCCATCCATCCAGCCATCCATCCATCCGTCACTCCGGCCAGCCTTCCATCCAGCCATCCCTCCATCAAGCCATCCATCCAGCCATCCATCCATCCATCCATCCAGCCATCCATCCAGCAATCCATCCATCCAGCCTTCCAGCCATCCAGCCATCCATCCATCCGGCCATCCATCCATCCAGCTATCCATCCATCCATCCATCCATCCATCCAGCCATCCATCCAGCCATCCATCCATCCAGCCATCCATCCAGCCATCCATCCATCCATCCATCCCTCCAGCCAGCCAATCATCCAGCCATCCATCCATCCAGTCATCCATCCAGCCATACATCCATCCATCCATCCCTCCAGCAAGCCATTCATCCAGCCATCCATCCATCCAGCCATCCATCCAGCCATCCATCCATTCATCCCTCCAGCCAGCCATCAATCCAGCCATCCGTCCATCCAGCCATCCATCCAGCCATCCATGCATTCATCCATCTCTCCATCCAGCCATCCAACCAGCCATTAATCCATCCATCCATACCTCCAGCCTGCCAGCCATCCATTCCTCCATCCATCCAGCCATCCATCCAGCCATCCATCCATCAATCCATCCGCCCAGCCAGCCACCCATCCAGCCAACCATACATCCCGCCATCCATCCAGCCATCTATCCATTCATCCATCCCTCCAGCGAACCATCCATCCAGCCATCCATCCATCCAGCCATCCATTTAGCCATTCATCCATTCAACCCTCCAGCCAGCCATCCATCCAGCCATCCATCCATCCAGCCATCCATCCAGCCATCCATCCATCCATCCATCCCTCCAGCCAGCCATCCATCCAGCCATCCATCCATCCAGACATCCATCCAGCCATCCATCCATCCATCCATCCCTCCAGCCAGCCAACCATCCGGACATCCATCCATCCAGCCATCCACCCAGCCACCCATCCATCCATCCATCTCTCAAGCCAGCCAGCCATCCAGCCATCCATCTATCCAGCCATCCATCCAGCCATCCATCCAGCCATCCATCCATCCATCCGTCCATCCATCCATCCATCCATCCATCCAGCCATCCATCCAGCCATCCATCCATCCAGCCATCCATCCATCCATCCGTCCATCCAGCCATCCATCCAGCCATCCATCCAGCCATCCATCCATCCTTCAATCCCTCCAGCCAGCCATCCATCCATCTATCCCTCCAGCCAGCCATCCATTCAGCCATCCATCCATCCAGCCATCCATCCAGCCATCCATCCTTCCATCCATCCATCCATCCATCCAGCCATCCATCCAGCCATCCATCCATCCATCCGTCCATCCAGCCATCCATCCAGCCATCCATCCATCCTTCAATCCCTCCAGCCAGCCATCCATCCAGCCTTCCATCCAAACAGCCATCCATCGAACCATCCACCCATCCATCACTCCAGCCATCCATCCATCCAGCCATCCATCCATCCAGCCATCCATCCAGCCATCCATCCATCCATCCATCCCTCCAGCCAGCCATCCATCCAGCCATCCATCCATCCATCCCTCCAGCCAATCGCCCATCCAGCCGTCCATCCATCCAGCCATCCTTCCAGCCATCCATCCAGCCATCCATCCCTCCAGCAGTCCATCCATCCAACCATTCCTCCATCCAGCCATCCATCCAGCCATCCATCCATCCATCCATCCCTCCAGCCAGCCATCCATCCAGCCATCCCTCCATCCATCCGTCCATCCATCCATCCATCCAGCCATCCATCCATCCAGCCAGCCTTCCGTCCAGCCATCCCTCCATACAGCCATCCATCCAGCCATCCATCCATCCGTCACTCCAGCCAGTCATCCCTCCATTCAGCCATCCACCCAGCCATCCATTCATCCCTCCAGCCAGCCACCCATCCAGCCATCCCTCCATCCAGCCATCCATCCAGCCAATAATCCATCCATCCATCCCTCCAGCCAGCCATCCATCCAGCCATCCCCCCATCCAGACATCCATCCAGCCATCCATCGATCCCTCCAGCCAGCCAACCATCCAGCCATCCCTCCATCCAGCCATCCATCCAGCCATCCATCCATCCATCCATCCATCCCTCCAGCCGTCCATCCGGCCATCCATCCATGACTCCATTCCTCCAGCCAGCCATCCATCCAGCCATCCATCGATCTAGCCATCCATTCAGCCAGCCATCCATCCATCCCTCCAGCCAGCCATCCATCCAGCCTTCCATCCATCCAGCCATCCGTCCAGCCATTCATTAATCCATCCATTCCTCCAGCCAGCAATCCATCCAGCCATCCATCCAGCCATCCATCCAGCCATCCAACCATCTATCCATCCCTCCAGCCAGCCATCCATCCAGCCATCCATCCATCCATCCATCCCTCCAGCCAGCCATCCATCCAGCCATCCATCCATCCAGGCATCCATCCAGCCATCCATCCAACCATCTATCCCTCCAGCCAGCCATCCATCCGGACATCCATCCATCCAGCCATCCATTCAGCCACCCATCCATCCATCCATCTCTCCAGCCAGCCAACCATCCAGCCATCCATCTATCCAGCTATCCATCCAGCCATCCATCCATCCATCCCTCCAGCCAGCCATACATCCATCCATCCCTCCAGCCAGCCATCCATCCAGCCATCCATCCATCCCGCCATCCATCCAGCCATCCATCCATCCGTCCATCCATCCATCCAGCCATCCATCCAGCCATCCATCCAGCCATCCATCCATCCATCCAGCCAGCCATTCATCCATGCATCCATCCATCCCTCCAGCCAGCCTTCCATCCAGCCATCCATCCATCCAGCCATCCATCCATCCAGCCACCCATCCAGCCATCCATCCATCCATCCATCCCTCCATCCATCCGTCCATCCATCCATCCATCCAGCCTTCCATCCATCCATCCAGCCAACCAGCCATCCATCCATCCAGCCAGCCATCTAGACATCCAGCCATCCATCCAGCCGTCCATCCAGCCTTCCATCCAACCATCCATCCATCGAACCATCCAACCATCCATCACTCCAGCGATCCATCCAGCCATCCATCCATCCAGCCATCCATCCAGCCATCCATCCAACCATCCATCCATCCCTCCAGCCAGCCATCCATCCAGCCATCCATCCATCCATCCCTCCAGCCAATCGCCCATCCAGCCATCCATCCATCCAGCCATCCATCCAGCCATCCATCTAGCCATCCATCCCTCCAGCAATCCATCCATCCAGCCATTCCTTCATCCAGCCATCCATCCAGCCATCCATCCATCCATCCATCCCTCCAGCCAGCCATCCATCCAGCCATCCCTCCATCCATCCGTCCATCCATCCATCCATCCAGCCATCCATCCATCCGGCCAGCCTTCCATCCAGCCATCCCTCCATATAGCCATCCATCCAGCCATCCATCCATCCGTCACTCCAGCCAGCCATCCACCCAGCCATCCCTCCATCCAGCCATCCATCCATCCATCCATCCATCCATCCATCCATCCAGCCATCCATCCAGCAATCCATCCATCCAGCCTTCCAGCCATCCAGCCATCCATCCATCCAGCCATCCATCCATCCAGCTATCCATCCATCCATCCATCCATCCAGCCATCCATCCAGCCATCCATCCATCCAGCCATCCATCCAGCCATCCATCCATCCATCCATCCCTCCAGCCAGCCAATCATCCAGCCATCCATCCATCCAGCCATCCATCCAGCCATACATCCATCCATCCATCCCTCCAGCAAGCCATTCATCCAGCCATCCATCCATCCAGCCATCCATCCAGCCATCCGTCCATTCATCCCTCCAGCCAGCCATCAATCCAGCCATCCGTCCATCCAGCCATCCATCCAGCCATCCATACATTCATCCATCTCTCCATTCAGCCATCCATCCAGCCATTCATCCATTCTTCCATACCTACAGCCGGCCAGCCATCCATTCATCCATCCATCCAGCCATCCATCCAGCCATCCATCCATCAATCCATCCGCCCAGCCAGCCACCCATCCAGCCAACCAGCCATCCCGCCATCCATCCAGCCATCTATCCATTCATCCATCCCTCCAGCGAACCATCCATCCAGCCATCCATCCATCCAGCCATCCATTTAGCCATCCATCCATCCCATCAGCCAGACATCCATTCTGCCATCCATCCATCCAGACATACATTCATTCATCCCTCCAGCCAGCCATCCATCCAGCCATCCATCCATCCAGCCATCCATCCAGCCATCCATCCATCCATCCATCCCTCCTGCCAGCCATCCATCCAGCCATCCATCCATCCAACCATCCATCCAGCCATCCATCCGTCCCTCCAGCCAGCCATCCATCCAGCCAACCAGCCATCCAGCCATCGATCCAGCCATCCATCCATCCATCCTTCCCTCCAGCCAGCCATCCATCCAGCCATCCATCCATACAGCCACCCATCCAGCCATCCATCCATCCATTCATCCCTCCAGCCAGTCATCCATCCAGCCATCCCTCCATCCAACAATCCATCCAGCCATCCAACCATTCATCCATCTCTCCAGCCAGCCATACATGCTGCCATCCATTCTTCCAGCCATCCATCCAGTCATCCATCCATTCATCCATCCCTCCAGCCAGCCATCCATCCAGCCATCCATCCATCCAGACATCCATCCAGCCACCCCTCCATCCCTCCATCTCTCCAGCCAGCCAGCCATCCAACCATCCATCTATCCAGCCATCCATCCAGCCATCCATCCATCCATCCCTCCAGCCAGCCATTCATCCATCCATCCCTCCAGCCAGCCATCCATCAAGCCATCCATCCATCCCTCCATCCATCCAGCCATCCTTCCATCCGTCCATCCATCCATCCAGCCATCCATCCAGCCATCCATCCAGCCATCCATCCATCCATCCAGCCAGCCATTCATCCATGCATCCATCCATCCATCCATCCCTCCAGCCAGCCATCCATCCAGCCATCCATCCATCCAGCCATCCATCCATCCAGCCATCCATCCAGCCATCCATCCATCCATCCATCCCTCCATCCATCCGTCCATCCATCCATCCATCCAGCCTTCCATCCATCCATCCAGCCAACCAGCCATCCATCCATCCAGCCAGCCATCCAGACATACATCCATCCATCCAGCCGTCCATCCAGCCTTTCATCCATCCTTCCATCCCTCCAGCCAGCCATCCATCCATCCATCCTTCCCTCCAGCCAGCCATCCATTCAGCCATCCATCCATACAGCCACCCATCCAGCCATGCATCCATCCATCCATCCCTCCAGCCAGTCATCCATCCAGCCATCGCTCCATCCAACCATCCATCCAGCCATTCAACCATTCATCCATCTCTCCAGTCAGCCATACATTCAGCCATCCATTCTTCCAGCCATCCATCCAGTCATCCATCCAGCCAGCCATCCCTCCATCCAGCCGTCCATCCAGCCATCCATCCATCCCTCCAGCCAGCCACCCATACAGCCATCCCTCCATCCAGCCATCCATCCAGCCAATAATCCATCCATCCATCCCTCCAGCCAGCCATCCATCCAGCCTCCCCACCATCCAGCCATCAATCCAGCCATCCATCCATCCCTCCAGCCAGCCAACCATCCATCCATCCCTCCATCCAGCCATCCATCCAGCCATCCATCCATCCATCCGTCCAGCCAGCCATCCATCGAGCCATCCATCAACCCAGCCAGCCATCCAGCCATCCATCCATCAATCCATCCCTCCAGCCAGCCATGCATCCAGCCATCCTTCCATCCAGCCGTCCATCCGGCCACCCATCCATGACTCCATTCCTCCAGCCAGCCATCCATCCAACCATCCATCGATCTAGCCATCCATTCAGCCATCCATCCATCCATCCCTCCAGCCAGCCATCCATCCAGCCTTCCATCCATCCAGCCATCCGTCCAGCCATTCATTAATCCATCCATTCCTCCAGCAAACAATCCATCCAGCCATCCATCCAGCCATCCATTCAGCCATCCATCCATCCATACCTCCAGCCAGCCATCCATCCAGCCATCCATCCATCCAGCCATCCATCCAGCCATCCATCCATCCATCCATCCCTCCAGCCAGCCATCCATCCAGCCATCCATCCATCCAGACATCCATCCAGCCATCCATCCATCCCTCCAGCCAGCCAACCATCCGAACATCCATCCATCCAGCCATCCACCCAGCCACCCATCCATCCATCTCTCCAGCCAGCCAGCCATCCAGCCATCCATCTATCCAGCCATCCAGCCAGCCATCCATCCAGCCATCCCTCCAGCCAGCCATCCATCCATCTATCCCTCCAGTCAGCCATCCATCCATCCATCCATCCATCCAGCCATCCATCCAGCCATCCATCCATCCATCCGTCCATCCAGCCATCCATCCAGCCATCCATCCAGCCATCCATCCATCCTTCAATCCCTCCAGCCAGCCATCAAACCAGCCATCCATTCAACCAGCCATCCATCGAACCATCCACCCATCCATCACTCCAGCCATCCATCAATCCAGCCATCCATCCATCCAGCCATCCATCCAGCCATCCATCCATCCATCCATCCATCCATCGATCCCTCCAGCCAGCCATCCATCCAGCCATCCATCCATCCATCCCTCCAGCCAATCGCCCATCCAGCCGCCCATCCATCCAGCCATCCATCCAGCCATCCATCCAGTCATCCATCCCTCCAGCAATCCATCCATCCAACCATTCCTCCATCCAGCCATCCATCCAGCCATCCATCCATCCATCCATCCCTCCAGCCAGATATCCATCCAGCCATCCCTCCATCCATCCGTCCATCCATCCATCCATCCAGCCATCCATCCATCCAGCCTTCCATCCAGCCATCCCTCCATACAGCCATCCATCCAGCCATCCATCCATCCTTCACTCCAGCCAGTCATCCCTCCATCCAGCCATCCATCCAGCCATCCATCCATCCCTCCAGCCAGCCACCCATCCAGCCATCCCTCCATCCAGCCATCCATCCAGCCAATAATCCATCCATCCATCCCTCCAGCCAGCCATCCATCCAGCCATCCCTCCATCCAGCCATCCATCCAGCCATCCATCCATTCCTCCAGCCAGCCAACCATCCATCCATCCCTCCATCCATCCATCCCTCCAGCAAGCCATTCATCCAGCCATCCATCCATCCAGCCATCCATCCAGCCATCCATCCATTCATCCCTCCCGCCAGCCATCAATCCAGCCATCCGTCCATCCAGCCATCCATCCAGCCATCCATGCATTCATCCATCTCTCCATCCAGCCATCCATCCAGCCATTCATCCATCCATCCATACCTCCAGCCGGCCAGCCATCCATTCATCCATCCATCCAGCCATCCATCCAGCCATCCATCCATCAATCCATCCGCCCAGCCAGCCACCCATCCAGCCAACCAGCCATCCCGCCATCCATCCAGCCATCTATCCATTCATCCATCCCTCCAGCAAACCATCCATCCAGCCATCCATCCATCCAGCCATCCATTTAGCCATCCATCCATCCATCCATCCCATCAGCCAGACATCCATTCGGCCATCCATCCATCCAGACATACATTCATCCATCCCTCCAGCCAGCCATCCATCCAGCCATCCATCGATCCAGCCATCCATCCAGCCATCCATCCATCCATCCATCCCTCCTGCCAGCCATCCATCCAGCCATCCATCCATCCAACCATCCATCCAGCCATCCATCCGTCCCTCCAGCCAGCCATCCATCCAGCCAACCATCCATCCAGCCATCGATCCAGCCATCCATCCATCCATCCTTCCCTCCAGCCAGCCATCCATCCAGCCATCCATCCGTACAGCCACCCATCCAGCCATCCATCCATCCATTCATCCCTCCAGCCAGTCATCCATCCAGCCATCCCTCCATCCAACCATCCATCCAGCCATCCAACCATTCATCCATCTCTCCAGCCAGCCATACATTCAGCCATCCATTCTTCCAGCCATCCATCCAGTCATCCATCCATCCATCCATCCCTCCAGCCAGCCATCCATCCAGCCATCCATCCATCCAGACATCCTTCCAGCCACCCCTCCATCCCTCCATCTCTCCAGCCAGCCAGCCATCCAGCCATCCATCTATCCAGCCATCCATCCAGCCATCCATCCATCCATCCCTCCAGCCAGCCATCCATCCATCCATCCCTCCAGCCAGCCATCCATCCAGCCATCCATCCATCCCGCCATCCATCCAGCCATCCATCCATCCGTCCATCCATCCATCCAGCCATCCATCCAGCCATCCATCCAGCCATCCATCCATCCATCCAGCCAGCCATTCATCCATGCATCCATCCATCCATCCATCCCTCCAGCCAGCCATCCATCCAGCCATCCATCCATCCAGCCATCCATCCAGCCATCCATCCATCCATCCATCCCTCCATCCATCCGTCCATCCATCCATCCATCCAGCCTTCCATCCATCCATCCAGCCAACCAGCCATCCATCCATCCAGCCAGCCATCCAGACATCCAGCCATCCATCCAGCCGTCCATCCAGCCTTCCATCCATCCTTCCATCCCTCCAGCCAGCCATCCATCCATCCATCCTTCCCTCCAACCAGCCATCCATCCAGCCATTCATCCATACAGCCACCCATCCAGCCATCCATCCATCCATCCATCCCTCCAGCCAGTCATCCATCCAGCCATCCCTCCATCCAACCATCAATCCAGCCATCCAACCATTCATCCATCTCTCCAGCCAGCCATACATTCAGCCATCCATTCTTCCAGCCATCCATCCAGTCATCCATCCAGCCAGCCATCCCTCCATCCAGACGTCCATCCAGCCATCCACCCATCCCTCCAGCCAGCCACCCATACAGCCATCCCTCCATCCAGCCATCCATCCAGCCAATAATCCATCCATCCATCCCTCCAGCCAGCCATCCATCCAGCCACCCCACCATCCAGCCATCAATCCAGCCATCCATCCATCCCTCCAGCCAGCCAACCATCCAGCCATCCCTCCATCCAGCCATCCATCCAGCCATCCATCCATCCATCCGTTCAGCCAGCCATCCATCGAGCCATCCATCAACCCAGCCAGCCATCCAGCCATCCATCCAGCAATCCATCCCTCCAGCCAGCCATGCATCCAGCCATCCTTCCATCCAGCCGTCCATCCGGCCATCCATCCAAGACTCCATTCCGCCAGCCAGCCATCCATCCAACCATCCATCGATCTAGCCATCCATTCAGCCATCCATCCATCCATCCCTCCAGCCAGCCATCCATCCAGCCTTCCACCCATCCAGCCATCCGTCCAGCCATTCATTAATCCATCCATTACTCCAGCAAACTATCCATCCAGCGATCCATCCAGCCATCCATCCATCCATCCCTCCAGCCAGCCATCCATCCAGCCATCCATCCATCCAGCCATCCATCCAGCCATCCATCCATCCATCCATCCCTCCAGCCAGCCATCCATCCAGCCATCCATCCATCCAGACATCCATCCAGCCATCCATCCATCCCTCCAGCCAGCCAACCATCCGGACATCCATCCATCCAGCCATCCACCCAGCCACCCATCCATCCATCCATATCTCCAGCCAGCCAGCCATCCAGCCATCCATCTATCCAGCCATCCAGCCAGCCATTCATTCAGCCATCCCTCCAGCCAGCCATCCATCCAGCCATCCATCGATCCAGCCATCCATCCAGCCATCCATCCATCCATCCATCCCTCCTGCCAGCCATCCATCCAGCCATCCATCCATCCAACCATCCATCCAGCCATCCATCCGTCCCTCCAGCCAGCCATCCATCCAGCCAACCATCCATCCAGCCATCGATCCAGCCATCCATCCATCCATCCTTCCCTCCAGCCAGCCATCCATCCAGCCATCCATCCATACAGCCACCCATCCAGCCATCCATCCATCCATTCATCCCTCCAGCCAGTCATCCATCCAGCCATCCCTCCATCCAACCATCCATCCAGCCATCCAACCATTCATCCATCTCTCCAGCCAGCCATACATTCAGCCATCCATTCTTCCAGCCATCCATCCAGTCATCCATCCATCCATCCATCCCTCCAGCCAGCCATCCATCCAGCCATCCATCCATCCAGACATCCATCCAGCCACCCCTCCATCCCTCCATCTCTCCAGCCAGCCAGCCATCCAGCCATCCATCTATCCAGCCATCCATCCAGCCATCCATCCATCCATCCCTCCAGCCAGCCATCCATCCATCCATCCCTCCAGCCAGCCATCCATCCAGCCATCCATCCATCCCGCCATCCATCCAGCCATACATCCATCCGTCCATCCATCCATCCAGCCATCCATCCAGCCATCCATCCAGCCATCCATCCATCCAGCCAGCCATTCATCCATGCATGCATCCATCCATCCATCCCTCCAGCCAGCCATCCAACCAGCCATCCATCCATCCAGCCATCCATCCAGCCATCCATCCATCCATCCATCACTCCATCCATCCGTCCATCCATCCATCCATCCAGCCTTCCATCCATCCATCCAGCCAACCAGCCATCCATCCATCCAGCCAGCCATCCAGACATCCAGCCATCCAACCAGCCGTCCATCCAGCCTTCCATCCATCCTTCCATCCCTCCAGCCAGCCATCCATCCATCCATCCTTCCCTCCAACCAGCCATCCATCCAGTCATTCATCCATACAGCCACCCATCCAGCCATCCATCCATCCATCCATCCCTCCAGCCAGTCATCCATCCAGCCATCCCTCCATCCAACCATCCATCCAGCCATCCAACCATTCATTCATCTCTCCAGCCAGCCGTACATTCAGCCATCCATTCTTCCAGCCATCCATCCAGTCATCCATCCAGCCAGCCATCCCTCCATCCAGCCGTCCATCCAGCCATCCACCCATCCCTCCAGCCAGCCACCCATACAGCCATCCCTCCATCCATCCAGCCAATAATCCATCCATCCATCCCTCCAGCCAGCCATCCATCCAGCCACCCCACCATCCAGCCATCAATCCAGCCATCCATCCATCCCTCCAGCCAGCCAACCATCCAGCCATCCCTCCATCCAGCCATCCATCCAGCCATCCATCCATCCATCCGTCCAGCCAGCCATCCATCGAGCCATCCATCAACCCAGCCAGCCATCCAGCCATCCATCCATCAATCCATCCCTCCAGCCAGCCATGCATCCAGCCATCCTTCCATCCAGCCGTCCATCCGGCCATCCATCCATGACTCCATTCCGCCAGCCAGCCGTCCATCCAACCATCCATCGATCTAGCCATCCATTCAGCCATCCATCCATCCATCCCTCCAGCCAGCCATCCATCCAGCCTTCCACCCATCCAGCCATCCGTCCAGCCATTCATTAATCCATCCACTCCTCCAGCAAACAATGCATCCAGCCATCCATCCAGCCATCCATCCATCCATCCCTCCAGCCAGCCATCCATCCAGCCATCCATCCATCCAGCCATCCATCCAGCCATCCATCCATCAATCCATCCCTCCAGCCAGCCATCCATCCAGCCATCCATCCATCCAGACATCCATCCAGCCATCCATCCATCCCTCCCGCCAGCCAACCATCCGGACATCCATCCATCCAGCCATCCACCCAGCCACCCATCCATCCATCCATCTCTCCAGCCAGCCAGCCATCCAGCCATCCATCTATCCAGCCATCCAGCCAGCCATTCATCCAGCCATCCCTCCAGCCAGCCATCCATCCATCTATCCCTCCAGCCAGCCATCCATCCATCCTTCCATCCATCCAGCCATCCATCCAGCCATCCATCCATCCATCCGTCCATCCAGCCATCCATCCAGCCATCCATCCAGCCACCCATTCATCCTTCAATCCCTCCAGCCAGCCATCCATCCAGCCATCCATTCAACCAGCCATCCATCGAACCATCCACCCATCCATCACTCCAGCCATCCATCCATCCAGCCATCCATCCATCCAGCCATCCATCCAGCCATCCATCCATCCATCCATCCATCCATCCATCCATCCATCCCTCCAGCCAGCCATCCATCCAGCCATCCATCCATCCATCCCTCCAGCCAATCGCCCATCCAGCCGTCCATCCATCCAGCCATCCATCCAGCCATCCATCCAGCCATCCATCCCTCCAGCAATCCATCCATCCAACCATTCCTCCATCCAGCCATCCATCCAGCCATCCATCCATCCATCCATCCCTCCAGCCAGATATCCATCCAGCCATCCCTCCATCCATCCGTCCATCCATCCATCCATCCAGCCATCTATCCATCCAGGCTTCCATCCAGCCATCCCACCCTACAGCCATCCATCCAGCCATCCATCCATCCGTCACTCCAGCCAGTCATCCCTCCATCCAGCCATCCATCCAGCCATCCATCCATCCCTCCAGCCAGCCACCCATCCAGCCATCCCTCCGTCCAGCCATCCATCCAGCCAATAATCCATCCATCCATCCCTCCAGCCAGCCATCCATCCAGCCATCCCTCCATCCAGCCATCCATCCAGCCATCCATCCATTCCTCCAGCCAGCCAACCATCCAGCCATCCCTCCATCCAGCCATCCATCCAGCCATCCATCCATTCCTCCAGCCAGCCAACCATCCAGCCACCCCTCCATCCAGCCATCCATCCAGCCATCCATCCATCCATCCATCCATCCCTCCAGCCAGCCATCCATCGAGCCATCCATCCATCCAGCCAGCCATCCAGACAACCATCCATCAATCCATCCCTCCAGCCAGCCATGCATCCAGCCTTCCTTCCATCCAGCCGTCCATCCGGCCATCCATCCATGACTCCATTCCTCCAGCAAGCCATCCATCCAGCCATCCATCGATCTAGCCATCCATTCAGCCAGCCATCCATCCATCCCTCCAGCCAGCCATCCATCCAGGCTTCCATCCATCCAGCCATCCGTCCAGCCAATCATTAATCCATCCATTCCTCCAGCCAGCAATCCATCCAGCCATCCATCCAGCCATCCATCCAGCCATCCATCCATCCATCCATCCCTCCAGCCAGCCATCCATCCAGCCATCCATCCATCCATCCATCCCTCCAGCCAGCCATTCATCCAGCCATCCATCCATCCAGACATCCATCCAGCCATCCATCCAACCATCTATCCCTCCAGCCAGCCATCCATCCGGACATCTATCCATCCAGCCATCCATTCAGCCACCCATCCATCCATCCATCTCTCCAGCCAGCCAGCCATCCAGCCATCCATTTATCCAGCCATCCATCCAGCCATCCATCCATCCATCCCTCCAGCCAGCCATCCATCCATCCATCCCTCCAGCCAGCCATCCATCCAGCCATCCATCCATCCCGCCATCCGTCCAACCATCCATCCATCCGTCCATCCATCCATCCAGCCATCCATCCAGCCATCCATCCCGCCATCCATCCATCCATCCAGCCAGCCATTCATCCATGCATCCATCCATCCATCCATCCCTCCAGCCAGCCATCCATCCAGCCATCCATCCATCCAGCCATCCATCCATCCAGCCATCCCTCCAGCCATCCATCCATCCATCCATCCCTCCATCCATCCGTCCATCCATCCATCCATCCAGCCTTCCATCCATCCATCCAGCCAACAAGCCAGACATCCAGACATCCAGCCATCCATCCAGCCGTCCATCCAGCCTTCCATCCATCCTTCCATCCCTCCACCAGCCATCCATCCAGCCATCCATTCGGCCATGCATCCATCCAACCATCCCTCCAGCCAGCCATCCAACCAGCCATCACTCCATCCAGCCATCCATCCAGCCATCCATCCATCCATCCATCCCTCCAGCCGTCCATCCAGCCATCCATCCATCCCTCCAGCCAGCCAACCATCCGGCCATCCATCCATCCAGCCATCCACCCAGCCACCCATCCATCCATCCGTCTCTCCAGCCAGCCAGCCATCCAGCCATCCATCTATCCAGCCATCCAGTCAGCCATCCATCCATCCATCCCTCCAGCCAGCCATCCATCCATCTATCCCTCCAGCCATCCATCCATCCATCCATCCATCCATCCATCCAGCCATCCATCCAGCCATCCATCCATCCATCCGTCCATCCAGCCATCCATCCAGCCATCCATCCAGCCATCCATCCATCCTTCAATCCCTCCAGCCAGCCATCCATCCAGCCATCCATTCAACCAGCCATCCATCGAACCATCCACCCATCCATCACTCCAGCCATCCATCCATCCAGCCATCCATCCATCCAGCCATCCATCCAGCCATCCATCCATCCATCCATCCATCCATCCCTCCAGCCAGCCATCCATCCAGCCATCCATCCATCCATCCCTCCAGCCAATCGCCCATCCAGCCGCCCATCCATCCAGCCATCCATCCAGCCATCCATCCAGCCATCCATCCCTCCAGCAATCCATCCATCCAACCATTCCTCCATCCAGCCATCCATCCAGCCATCCATCCATCCATCCATCCCTCCAGCCAGATATCCATCCAGCCATCCCTCCATCCATCCGTCCATCCATCCATCCATCCAGCCATCCATCCATCCATCCTTCCATCCAGCCATCCCTCCATACAGCCATCCATCCAGCCATCCATCCATCCGTCACTCCAGCCAGTCACCCCTCCATCCAGCCATCCATCCAGCCATCCATCCATCCCTCCAGCCAGCCACCCATCCAGCCATCCCTCCATCCAGCCATCCATCCAGCCAATAATCCATCCATCCATCCCTCCAGCCAGCCATCCATCCAGCCATCCCTCCATCCAGCCATCCATCCAGCCATCCATCCATTCCTCCAGCCAGCCAACCATCCATCTATCCCTCCATCCATCCATCCCTCCAGCAAGCCGTTCATCCAGCCATATATCCATCCAGCCATCCATACAGCCATCCATCCATTCATCCATCCCGCCAGCCATCAATCCAGCCATCCGTCCATCCAGCCATCCATCCAGCCATCCATGCATTCATCCATCTCTCCATCCAGCCATCCATCCAGCCATTCATCCATCCATCCATACCTCCAGCCGGCCAGCCATCCATTCATCCATCCATCCAGCCATCCATCCAGACATCCATCCATCAATCCATCCGCCCAGCCAGCCACCCATCCAGCCAACCAGCCATCCCGCCATCCATCCAGCCATCTATCCATTCATCCATCCCTCCAGCGAACCATCCATCCAGCCATCCATCCATCCAGCCATCCATTTAGCCATCCATCCATCCATCCATCCCATCAGCCAGACATACATTCGGCCATCCATCATTCCAGACATACATTCATCCATCCCTCCAGCCAGCCATCCATCCAGCCATCCATCCATCCAGCCATCCATCCAGCCATCCATCCATCCATCCATCCCTACTGCCAGCCATCCATCCAGCCATCCATCCATCCAACCATCCATCCAGCCATCCATCCGTCCCTCCAGCCAGCCATCCATCCAGCCAACCATCCATCCAGCCATCGATCCAGCCATCCATCCATCCATCCTTCCCTCCATCCAGCCATGCATCTAGCCATCCATCCATACAGCCACCCATCCAGCCATCCATCCATCCATTCATCCCTCCTGCCAGTCATCCATCCAGCCATCCCTCCATCCAACCATCCATCCAGCCATCCAACCATTCATCCATCTCTCCAGCCAGCCATACATTCAGCCATCCATTCTTCCAGCCATCCATCCAGTCATCCATCCATCCATCCATCCCTCCAGCCAGCCATCCATCCAGCCATCCATCCATCCAGACATCCATCCAGCCACCCCTCCATCCCTCCATCTCTCCAGCCAGCCAGCCATCCAGCCATCCACCTATCCAGCCATCCATCCAGCCATCCATCCATCCATCCCTCCAGCCAGCCATCCATCCATCCATCCCTCCAGCCAGCCATCCATCCAGCCATCCATCCATCCCGCCATCCATCCAGCCATCCATCCATCCGTCCATCCATCCATCCAGCCATCCATCCAGCCATCCATCCAGCCAACCATCCATCCATTCAGCCAGCCATTCATCCATGCATCCATCCATCCATCCATCCCTCCAGCCAGCAATCCATCCAGCCATCCATCCATCCAGCCATCCATCCATCCAGCCATCCATCCAGCCATCCATCCATCCATCCATCCGTCCATCCATCCGTCCATCCATCCATCCATCCAGCCTTCCATCCATCCATCCAGCCAACCAGCCATCCATCCATCCAGCCAGCCAACCAGACATCCAGCCATCCATCCAGCCGTCCATCCAGCCTTCCATCCATCCTTCCATCCCTCCAGCCAGCTATCCATCCATCCATCCTTCCCTCCAGCCAGTCATCCATCCAGCCATCCATCCATACAGCCACCCATCCAGCCATCCATCCATCCATCCATCCCTCCAGCCAGTCATCCATCCAGCCATCCCTCCATCCAACCATCCATCCAGCCATCCCTCCATTCATCCATCTCTCCAGCCAGCCATACATTCAGCCATCCATTCTTCCAGCCATCCATCCAGTCATCCATCCAGCCAGCCATCCCTCCATCCAGCCGTCCATCCAGCCATCCATCCATCCCTCCAGCCAGCCACCCATACAGCCATCCCTCCATCCAGCCATCCATCCAGCCAATAATCCATCCATCCATCCCTCCAGCCAGCCATCCATCCAGACATCCATCTATCCAGCCATCCAGCCAGCCATCCATCCAGCCATCCCTCCAGCCAGCCATCCGTCCATCTATCCCTCCAGCCAGCCATGAATCCATCCATCCATCCATCCAGCCATCCATCCAGCCATCCATCCATCCATCCGTCCATCCAGCCATCCATCCAGCCATCCATCCAGCCATCCATCCATCCTTCAATCCCTCCAGCCAGCCATCCATCCAGCCATCCATTCAACCAGCCATCCATCGAACCATCCACCCATCCATCACTCCAGCCATCCATCCATCCAGCCATCCATCCATCCAGCCATCCATCCAGCCATCCATCCATCCATGCATCCATCCCTCCAGCCAGCCATCCATCCAGCCATCCATCCATCCATCCCTCCAGCCAATCGGCCATCCAGCCGCCCATCCATCCAGCCATCCATCCAGCCATCCATCCAGCCATCCATCCCTCCAGCAATCCATCCATCCATCCATTCCTCCATCCAGCCATCCATCCAGCCATCCATCCATCCATCCATCCCTCCAGCCAGATATCCATCCAGCCATCCCTCCATCCATCCGTCCATCCATCCATCCATCCAGCCATCCATCCATCCAGCCTTCCATCCAGCCATCCCTCCATACAGCCATCCATCCAGCCATCCATCCATCCGTCACTCCAGCCAGTCATCCCTCCATCCAGCCATCCATCCAGCCATCCATCCATCCCTCCAGCAAGCCACCCATCCAGCCATCCCTCCATCCAGCCATCCATCCAGCCAATAATCCATCCATCCATCCCTCCAGCCAGGCATCCATCCAGCCATCCCTCCCTCCAGCCATCCATCCAGCCATCCATCCATTCCTCCAGCCAGCCAACCATCCATCCATCCCTCCATCCATCCATCCCTCGAGCAAGCCATTCATCCAGCCATCCATCCATCCAGCCATCCATCCATCCATTCATCCCTCCCGCCAGCCATCAATCCAGCCACCCGTCCATCCAGCCATCCATCCAGCCATCCATGCATTCATCCATCTCTCCATCCAGCCATCCATCCAGCCATTCATCCATCCATCCATACCTCCAGCCGGCCAGCCATCCATTCATCCATCCATCCAGCCATCCATCCAACCATCCATCCATCAATCCATCCGCCCAGCCAGCCACCCATCCAGCCAACCAGCCATCCCGCCATCCATCCAGCCATCTATCCATTCATCCATCCGTCCAGCAAACCACCCATCCAGCCATCCATCCATCCAGCCATCCATTTAGCCATCCATCCATCCATCCATCCCATCAGCCAGACATCCATTCGGCCATCCATCCATCCAGACATACATTCATCCATCCCTCCAGCCAGCCATCCATCCAGCCATCCATCCATCCAGCCATCTTTCCAGCCATCCAACCATTCATCCATCTCTCCAGCCAGCCATACATTCAGCCATCCATTCTTCCAGCCATCCATCCAGTCATCCATCCAGCCAGCCATCCCTCCATCCAGCCGTCCATCCAGCCATCCATCCATCCCTCCAGCCAGCCACCCATACAGCCATCCCTCCATCCAGCCATCCATCCAGCCAATAATCCATCCATCCATCCCTCCAGCCAGCCGTCCATCCAGCCATCCATCTATCCAGCCATCCTTCAATCCCTCCATCCATCCATCCGTCCATCCAGCCATCCATCCCGCCATCCATCCAGCCATCCATCCATCCGTCCATCCATCCATCCAGCCATCCATCCAGCCATCCATCCAGCCATCCATCCATCCATTCAGCCAGCCATTCATCCATGCATCCATCCATCCATCCATCCCTCCAGCCAGCAATCCATCCAGCCATCCATCCATCCAGCCATCCATCCAGCCATCCATCCATCCATCCATCCGTCCATCCATCCATCCATCCAGCCTTCCATCCATCCATCCAGCCAACCAGCCACCCATCCAGCCATCCATCCATCCATTCATCCCTCCAGCCAGTCATCCATCCAGCCATCCCTCCATCCAACCATCCATCCAGCCATCCAACCATTCATCCATCTCTCCAGCCAGCCATACATTCAGCCATCCATTCTTCCAGCCATCCATCCAGTCATCCATCCATCCATCCATCCCTCCAGCCAGCCATCCATCCAGCCATCCATCCATCCAGACATCCATCCAGCCACCCCTCCATCCCTCCATCTCTCCAGCCAGCCAGCCATCCAGCCATCCACCTATCCAGCCATCCATCCAGCCATCCATCCATCCATCCCTCCAGCCAGCCATCCATCCATCCATCCCTCCAGCCAGCCATCCATCCAGCCATCCATCCATCCCGCCATCCATCCAGCCAACCATCCATCCGTCCATCCATCCATCCAGCCATCCATCCAGCCATCCATCCAGCCATCCATCCATCCATTCAGCCAGCCATTCATCCATGCATCCATCCATCCATCCATCCCTCCAGCCAGCAATCCATCCAGCCATCCATCCATCCAGCCATCCATCCATCCAGCCATCCATCCAGCCATCCATCCATCCATCCATCCCTCCATCCATCCGTCCATCCATCCATCCATCCAGCCTTCCATCCATCCATCCAGCCAACCAGTCATCCATCCATCCAGCCAGCCAACCAGACATCCAGCCATCCATCCAGCCGTCCATCCAGCCTTCCATCCATCCTTCCATCCCTCCAGCCAGCCATCCATCCATCCATCCTTCCCTCCAGCCAGCCATCCATCCAGCCATCCATCCATACAGCCACCCATCCAGCCATCCATCCATCCATCCATCCCTCCAGCCAGTCATCCATCCAGCCATCCCTCCATCCAACCATCCATCCAGCCATCCAACCATTCATCCATCTCTCCAGCCAGCCATACATTCAGCCATCCATTCTTCCAGCCATCCATCCAGTCATCCATCCAGCCAGCCATCCCTCCATCCAGCCGTCCATCCAGCCATCCATCCATCCCTCCAGCCAGCCACCCATACACCCATCCCTCCATCCAGCCATCCATCCAGCCAATAATCCATCCATCCATCCCTCCAGCCAGCCATCCATCCAGCCATCCATCTATCCAGCCATCCAGCCAGCCATCCATCCAGCCATCCCTCCAGCCAGCCATCCATCCATCTATCCCTCCAGCCAGCCATCCATCCATCCATCCATCCATCCAGCCATCCATCCAGCCATCCATCCATCCATCCGTCCATCCAGCCATCCATCCAGCCATCCATCCAGCCATCCATCCATCCTTCAATCCCTCCAGCCAGCCATCCATCCAGCCATCCATTCAACCAGCCATCCATCCATCCATCCATCCATCCCTCCAGCCAGCCATCCATCCAGCCATCCATCCATCCATCCCTCCAGCCAATCGGCCATCCAGCCGCCCATCCATCCAGCCAACCATCCAGCCATCCATCCAGCCATCCATCCCTCCAGCAATCCATCCATCCATCCATTCCTCCATCCAGCCATCCATCCAGCCATCCATCCATCCATCCATCCCTCCAGCCAGATATCCATCCAGCCATCCCTCCATCCATCCGTCCATCCATCCATACATCCAGCCATCCATCCATCCAGCCTTCCATCCAGCCATCCCTCCATACAGCCATCCATCCAGCCATCCATCCATCCGTCACTCCAGCCAGTCATCCCTCCATCCAGCAATCCATCCAGCCATCCATCCATCCCTCCAGCCAGCCACCCATCCAGCCATCCCTCCATCCAGCCATCCATCCAGCCAATAATCCATCCATCCATCCCTCCAGCCAGCCATCCATCCAGCCATCCCTCCATCCAGCCATCCATCCAGCCATCCATCCATTCCTCCAGCCAGCCAACCATCCATCCATCCCTCCATCCATCCATCCCTCGAGCAAGCCATTCATCCAGCCATCCATCCATCCAGCCATCCATCCAGCCATCCATCCATTCATCCCTCCCGCCAGCCATCAATCCAGCCACCCGTCCATCCAGCCATCCATCCAGCCATCCATGCATTCATCCATCTCTCCATCCAGCCATCCATCCAGCCATTCATCCATCCATCCATACCTCCAGCCGGCCAGCCATCCATTCATCCATCCATCCAGCCATCCATCCAGCCATCCATCCATCAATCCATCCGCCCAGCCAGCCACCCATCCAGCCAACCAGCCATCCCGCCATCCATCCAGCCATCTATCCACTCATCCATCCCTCCAACGAACCATCCATCCAGCCATCCATCCATCCAGCCATCCATTTAGCCATCCATCCATCCATCCATCCCATCAGCCAGACATCCATTCGGCCATCCATCCATCCAGACATACATTCATCCATCCCTCCAGCCAGCCATCCATCCAGCCATCCATCCATCCAGCCATCCATCCAGCCATCCATCCATCCATCCATCCCTCCTGCCAGCCATCGATCCAGCCATCCATCCATCCATCCTTCCCTCCAGCCAGCCATTCATCCAGCCATCCATCCATACAGCCACCCATCCAGCCATCCATCCACCCATTCATCCCTCCAGCCAGTCATCCATCCAGCCATCCCTCCATCCAACCATCCATCCAGCCATCCAACCATTCATCCATCTCTCCAGCCAGCCATACATTCAGCCATCCATTCTTCCAGCCATCCATCCAGTCATCCATCCATCCATCCATCCCTCCAGCCAGCCATCCATCCAGCCATCCATCCATCCAGACATCCATCCAGCCACCCCTCCATCCCTCCATCTCTCCAGCCAGCCAGCCATCCAGCCATCCATCTATCCAGCCATCCATCCAGCCATCCAACCACCATCCCTCCAGCCAGCCATCCATCCATCCATCCCTCCAGCCAGCCATCCATCCAGCCATCCATCCATCCCGCCATCCATCCAGCCATCCATCCATCCGTCCATCCATCCATCCAGCCATCCATCCAGCCATCCATCCAGCCATCCATCCATCCATCCAGCCAGCCATTCATCCATGCATCCATCCATCCATCCATCCCTCCAGCCAGCCATCCATCCAGCCATTCATCCATCCAGCCATCCATCCATCCAGCCATCCATCCAGCCATCCATCCATCCATCCATCCCTCCATCCATCCGTCCATCCATCCATCCATCCAGCCTTCCATCCATCCATCCAGCCAACCAGCCATCCATCCATCCAGCCAGCCATCCAGACATCCAGCCATCCATCCAGCCGTCCATCCAGCCTTCCATCCATCCTTCCATCCCTCCAGCCAGCCATCCATCCATCCATCCTTCCCTCCAGCCAGCCATCCATCCAGCCATCCATCCATACAGCCACCCATCCAGCCATCCATCCATCCATCCATCCCTCCAGCCAGTCATCCATCCAGCCATCCCTCCATCCAACCATCCATCCAGCCATCCAACCATTCATCCATCTCTCCAGCCAGCCAGACATTCAGCCATCCATTCTTCCAGCCATCCATCCAGTCATCCATCCAGCCAGCTATCCCTCCATCCAGCCGTCCATCCAGCCATCCATCCATCCCTCCAGCCAGCCACCCATACAGCTATCCCTCTATCCAGCCATCCATCCAGCCAATAATCCATCCATCCATCCCTCCAGCCAGCCATCCATCCAGCCACCCCACCATCCAGCCATCAATCCAGCCATCCATCCATCCCTCCAGCCAGCCAACCATCCAGCCATCCCTCCATCCAGCCATCCATCCAGCCATCCATCCATCCATCCGTCCAGCCAGCCATCCATCGAGCCATCCATCAACCCAGCCAGCCATCCAGCCATCCATCCATCAATCCATCCCTCCAGCCAGCCATGCATCCAGCCATCCTTCCATCCAGCCGTCCATCCGGCCATCCATCCATGACTCCATTCCTCCAGCCAGCCATCCATCCAACCACCCATCGATCTAGCCATCCATTCAGCCATCCATCCATCCATCCCTCCAGCCAGCCATCCCATCCAGCCTTCCATCCATCCAGCCATCCGTCCAGCCATTCATTAATCCATCCATTCCTCCAGCAAACAATCCATCCAGCCATCCATCCAGCCATCCATTCAGCCATCCATCCATCCATCCCTCCAGCCAGCCATCCATCCAGCCATCCATCCATCCAGCCATCCATCCAGCCATCCATCCATCCATCCATCCCTCCAGCCACCATCCATCCAGCCATCCATCCATCCAGACATCCATCCAGCCATCCATCCATCCCTCCAGCCAGCCAACCATCCGGACATCCATCCATCCAGCCATCCACCCAGCCACCCATCCATCCATCCATCTCTCCAGCCAGCCAGCCATCTAGCCATCCATCTATCCTGCCATCCAGCCAGCCATCCATCCAGCCATCCCTCCAGCCAGCCATCCATCCATCTATCCCTCCAGCCAGCCATCCATCCATCCATCCATCCATCCAGCCATCCATCCAGCCATCCATCCATCCATCCATCCGTCCATCCAGCCATCCATCCAGCCATCCATCCAGCCATCCATCCATCCTTCTTTCCCTCCAGCCAGCCATCCATCCAGCCATCCATTCAACCAGCCATCCATCGAACCATCCACCCATCCATTACTCCAGCCATCCATCCATCCAGACATCCATCCATCCAGTCATCCATCCAGCCATCCATCCATCCATCCATCCATCCATCCCTCCAGCCAGCCATCCATCCAGCCATCCATCCATCCATCCCTCCAGCCAATCGCCCATCCAGCCGTCCATCCATCCAGCCATCCATCCAGCCATCCATCCAGCCATCCATCCCTCCAGCAATCCATCCATCCAACCATTCCTCCATCCAGCCATCCATCCAGCCATCCATCCATCCCTCCAGCCAGATATCCATCCAGCCATCCCTCCATCCATCCGTCCATCCATCCATCCATCCAGCCATCCATCCATCCATCCATCCAGCCATCCATCCATCCAGCTTTCCATCCAGCCATCCCTCCATACAGCCATCCATCCAGCCATCCATCCATCCGTCACTCCAGCCAGTCATCCCTCCATCCAGCCATCCATCCAGCCATCCATCCATCCCTCCAGCCAGCCACACATCCAGCCATCCCTCCATCCAGCCATTCATCCAGCCAATAATCCATCCATCCATCCCTCCAGCCAGCCATCCATCCAGCCATCCCTCCATCCAGCCATCCATCCAGCCATCCATCCATTCCTCCAGCCAGCCAACCATCCAGCCATCCCTCCATCCAGCCATCCATCCAGCCATCCATCCATCCATCCATCCATCCCTCCAGCCAGCCATCCATCGAGCCATCCATCCATCCAGCCAGCCATCCAGACAACCATCCATCAATCCATCCCTCCAGCCAGCCATGCATCCAGCCATCCTTCCATCCAGCCGTCCATCCGGCCATCCATCCATGACTCCATTCCTCCAGCAAGCCATCCATCCAGCCATCCATCGATCTAGCCATCCATTCAGCCAGCCATCCATCCATCCCTCCAGCCAGCCATCCATCCAGCCTTCCATCCATCCAGCCATCCGTCCAGCCATTCATTAATCCATTAATTCCTCCAGCCAGCAATCCATCCAGCCATCCATCCAGCCATCCATCCAGCCATCCATCCATCCATCCATCCCTCCAGCCAGCCATCCATCCAGCCATCCATCCATCCATCCATCCCTCCAGCCAGCCATCCATCCAGCCATCCATCCATCCAGACATCCATCCAGCCATCCATCCAACCATCTATCCCTCCAGCCAGCCATCCATCCGGACATCCATCCATCCAGCCATCCATTCAGCCACCCATCCATCCATCCATCTCTCCAGCCAGCCAGCCATCCAGCCATCCATTTATCCAGCCATCCATCCAGCCATCCATCCATCCATCCCTCCAGCCAGCCACCCATCCATCCATCCCTCCAGCCAGCCATCCATCCAGCCATCCATCCATCCCGCCATCCATCCAGCCATCCATCCATCAGTCCATCCATCCATCCAGCCATCCATCCAGCCATCCATCCAGCCATCCATCCATCCATCCAGCCAGCCATTCATCCATGCATCCATCCATCCATCCATCCCTCCAGCCAGCCATCCATCCAGCCATCCATCCATCCAGCCATCCATCCATCCAGCCATCCATCCAGCCATCCATCCATCCATCCATCCCTCCATCCATCCGTACATCCATCCATCCATCCAGCCTTCCATCCATCCATCCAGCCAACCAGCCATCCATCCATCCAGCCAGCCATACAGACATCCAGCCATCCATCCAGCCGTCCATCCAGCCTTCCACCCATCCTTCCATCCCTCCAGCCAGCCATCCATCCAGCCATCCATTCGGCCATTCATCCATCCATCCATCCCTCCAGCCAGCCATCCATCCAGCCATCCCTCCATCCAGCCATCCATCCAGCCATCAATCCACCATCCATTCCTCCAGCCAGCCATCCAGCCAGCCATCCCTCCATCCAGCCGTCCATCCAGCCATCCATCCATCCCTCCAGCCATCCACCCATACAGCCATCCCTCCATCCAGCCATCCATCCAGCCAATAATCCATCCATCCATCCCTCCAGCCAGCCATCCATCCAGCCACCCCACCATCCAGCCATCAATCCAGCCATCCATCCATCCCTCCAGCCAGCCAACCATCCAGCCATCCCTCCATCCAGCCATCCATCCAGCCATCCATCCATCCATCCCTCCAGCCAGCCATCCATCGAGCCATCCATCCATCCAGCCAGCCATCCAGCCATCCATCCATCAATCCATCCCTCCAGCCAGCCATGCATCCAGCCATCCTTCCATCCAGCCGTCCATCCGGCCAACCATCCATGACTCCATTCCTCCAGCCAGCCATCCATCCAACCATCCTTCGATCTAGCCATCCATTCAGCCATCCATCCATCCATCCCTCCAGACAGCCATCCATCCAGCCTTCCATCCATCCAGCCATCCGTCCAGCCATTCATTAATCCATCCATTCCTCCAGCAAACAATCCATCCAGCCATCCATCCAGCCATCCATCCAGCCATCCATCAATCCATCCCTCCAGCCAGTCATCCATCCAGCCATCCATCCATCCAGCCATCCATCCAGCCATCCATCCATCCATCCATCCCTCCAGCCAGCCATCCATCCAGCCATCCATCCATCCTGACATCCGTCCAGCCATCCATCCATCCATCCATCCCTCCAGCCAGCCAACCATCCGGACATCCATCCATCCAGCCATCCACCCAGCCACCCATCCACCCATCCATCTCTCAAGCCAGCCAGCCATTCAGCCATCCATCTATCCAGCCATCCAACCAGCCATCCATCCAGCCGTCCCTCCAGCCAGCCATCCATCCATCTATCCCTCCAGCCAGCCATCCATCCAGCCATCCATCCATCCAGCCATCCATCCAGCCATCCATCCAACCATCCATCCATCCATCCAGCCATCCATCCAGCCATCCATCCATCCATCCGTCCATCCAGCCATCCATCCTGCCATCCATCCAGCCATCCATCCATCCTTCAAACCCTCCAGCCAGCCATCCATCCAGCCATCCATCCAACCAGCCATCCATCGAACCATCCACCCATCCATCACTCCAGCCATCCATCCATCCAGCCATCCATCCATCCATCCATCCATCCCTCCTGCCAGCCATCCATCCAGCCAGCCATCCATCCATCCCTCCAGCCAATCGCCCATCCAGCCGTCCATCCATCCAGCCATCCATCCAGCCATCCATCCCTCCAGCAATTCATCCATCCAACCATTCCTCCATCCAGCCATCCATCCAGCCATCCATCCATCCATCCATCCCTCCAGCCAGATATCCATCCAGCCATCCCTCCATCCATCCGTCCATCCATCCATCCATCCAGCCATCCATCCATCCAGCCAGCCTTCCATCCAGCCATCCCTCCATACAGCCATCCATGCAGCCATCCCTCCATCCAGCTATCCATCCAGCCAATAATCCATCCATCCATCCCTCCAGCCAGCCATCCATCCAGCCATCCCTCCATCCAGCCATCCATCCATCCCTCCAGCCAGCCAAACATCCAGCCATCCCTCCATCCAGCCATCCATCCAGCCATCCATCCATCCATCCATCCATCCCTCCAGCCAGCCATCCATCAAGCCATCCATCCATCCAGCCAGCCATCCAGCCAACCATCCATCAATCCATCCCTCCAGCCAGCCATGCATCCGGCCATCCATCCATGACTCCATTCCTCCAGCCAGCCATCCATCCAGCCATCCATCGATCTAGCCATCCATTCAGCCAGCCATCCATCCATCCCTCCAGCCAGCCATCCATCCAGCCTTCCATCCATCCAGCCATCCGTCCAGCCATTCATTAATCCATCCATTCCTCCAGCCAGAAATCCATCCTGCCATCCATCCAGCCATCCATCCATCGAACCATCCCTCCAGCCAGCCATCCATCCAGCCATCCAGCCATCCATCCATCCCTCCAGCCAGCCATCCATCCAGCCATCCATCCATCCAGACATCCATCCAGCCATCCATCCAACCATCTATCCCTCCAGCCAGCCATCCATCCGGACATCCATCCATCCAGCCATCCATTCAGCCACCCATCCATCCATCCATCTCTCCATTAAGCCATCCATCCAGCCATCCATCCAGCCATCCATTCATCCATCCAGCCAGCCATTCATACATGCATCCATCCATCCATCCATCCCTCCAGCCAGCCATCCATCCATCCATCCCTCCAGCCAGCCATCCATCCAGCCATCCATCCATCCCGCCATCCATCCAGCCATCCATCCATCCGTCCATCCATCCATCCAGCCATCCATCCAGCCATCCATCCAGCCATCCATCCATCCATCCAGCCAGCCATTCATCCATGCATCCATCCATCCATCCATCCCTCCAGCCAGCCATCCATCCAGCCATCCATCCATCCAGCCATCCATCCATCCAGCCATCCATCCAGCCATCCCTCCATCCATCCATCCCTCCATCCATCCGTCCATCCATCCATCCATCCAGACTTCCATCCATCCATCCAGCCAACCAGCCATCCATCCATCCAGCCAGCCATCCAGACATCCAGCCATCCATCCAGCCGCCCATCCAGCCTTCCATCCATCCTTCCATCCCTCCAGCCAGCCATCCATCCAGCCATCATTCCAACCATCCATCCATCGAACCATCCACCCATCCATCACTCCATTCTTCCATCCATCCAGCCATCCATCCATCCAGCCATCCATCCAGCCATCCATCCAACCATCCATCCATCCCTCCAGCCAGCCATCCATCCAGCCATCCATCCATCCATCCCTCCAGCCAATCGCCCATCCAGCCATCCATCCATCCAGCCATCCATCCAGCCATCCATCCAGCCATCCATCCCTCCAGCAATCCATCCATCCAGCCATTCCTTCATCCAGCCATCCATAAGCCATCCATCCATCCATCCATCCCTCCAGCCAGCCATCCATCCAGCCATCCCTCCATCCATCCGTCCATCCATCCATCCATCCAGCCATCCATCCATCCGGCCAGCCTTCCATCCAGCCATCCCGCCATATTGCCATCCATCCAGCCATCCATCCATTCGTCACTCCAGCCAGCCATCCTTCCAGCCATCCCTCCATCCAGCCATCCATCCAGCCATCCATCCATCCATCCATCCATCCAGCCATCCATCCAGCAATCCATCCATCCAGACTTCCAGCCATCCAGCCATCCATCCATCCAGCCATCCATCCATCCAGCTATCCATCCATCCATCCATCCAGCCATCCATCCAGCCATCCATCTATCCAGCCATCCATCCAGCCATCCATCCATCCATCCATCCCTCCAGCCAGCCAATCATCCAGCCATCCATCCATCCAGCCATCCATCCAGCCATCCATCCATCCATCCTTCCCTCCAGCAAGCCATTCATCCAGCCATTCATCCATCCAGCCATCCATCCAGCCATCCATCCATTCATCCCTCCAGCCAGCCATCAATCCAGCCATCCGTCCATCCAGCCATCCATCCAGCCATCCATGCATTCATCCATCTCTCCATCCAGCCATCCATCCAGCCATTCATCCATCCATCCATACCTCCAGCCGGCCAGCCATCCATTCATCCATCCATCCAGCCATCCATTCAGCCATCCATCCATCAATCCATCCGCCCAGCCATCCACCCATCCAGCCAACCAGCCATCCCGCCATCCATCCAGCCATCTATCCATTCATCCATTCCTCCAGCGAACCATCCATCCAGCCATCCATCCATCCAGCCATCCATTTAGCCATCCATCCATCCATCCATCCCATCAGCCAGACATCCATTCGGCCATCCATCCATCCATCCAGACATCCATTCATCCATCCCTCCAGCCAGCCATCCATCCAGCCATCCATCCATCCAGCCATCCATCCAGCCATCCATCCTTCCATCCATCCCTCCTGCCAGCCATCCATCCAGCCATCCATCCATCCAACCATCCATCCAGCCATCCATCCGTCCCTCCAGCCAGCCATCCATCCAGCCATCCATCCATCCAGCCATCCATCGAGCCATCCATCCATCCATCCTTCCCTCCAGCCAGCCATCCATTCAGCCATCCATCCATACAGGCACCCATCCAGCCATCCATCCATCCATCCATCCCTCCAGCCAGTCATCCATCCAGCCATCCCTCCATCCAACCATCCATCCAGCCATCCAACCATTCATCCATCTCTCCAGCCAGCCATACATTCAGCCATCCATTCTTCCAGCCATCCATCCAGTCATCCATCCATCCATCCATCCCTCCAGCCAGCCAGTCATTAAGCCATCCATCCATCCATCCGGCCATCCAGCCATCCATCCAGCCATCCATCCCTCCAGCCAGCCATCCATCCAGCCATCCCTCCTTCCAGCCATCCATCCAGCCATCCATCCATCCTTCGATCCCTCCAGCCAGCCAACCATCCAGCCATCCCTCCATCCAGCCATCCATCCATCTACCCCACCAGCCAGCCATCCATCCAGCCATCCATCCAGCTATCCATCCAGCCATCCATCCATCAATCCATCCCTTAAGCCAGCCATCCGTCCAGCCATCCCTCCTTCCAGCCATCCATCCAGCCATCCATCCATCCATCGATCCCTCCAGCCAGCCAACCATCCAGCCATCCCTCCATCCAGCCATCCATCCATCCATCCCACCAGCCAGCCATCCATCCAGCCATCCATCCAGCTATCCATCCAGCCATCCATTCTTCAATCCATCCCTTAAGCCAGCCACCCGTCCAGCCATCCATCCATCCAGCCGTCCATCCAGCCATCCATTCATCCATCCGTCCCTTCAGCCTGCCATCCATCCAGCCATCCATCCAGCCAGCCATCCATCCAGCCATCCATCCATCAATCCATCCATCCAGCCAGCCATCCATCCAGCAATCCATCCATCCTGCCATCCATCCAGCCATCCATTCAGCCATCCATCCATCCATCCTTCACTCCATCCAGCCAACCATTCGGCCATCCATCCATTCAGCCGTCCATTCATCCATAGCACCAGCCAGCCATCCATCAAGCCGTCCATCCAGCCATCCATCCATCCAGCCATCCATCCATCCAGCCATCCATCCAGCCATCCATCCATCCATCCCTCCAGCCATCCATCCATCCAGGCATCCATCCATCCAGCTATCCATCCAGCCATCCATCCATCCATCCATCCCTCCAGCCAGCCATCCATCCAGCCATCCATCCATCCAGCCATCCATGCAGCCATCCATCCATCCATCCATCCCTCCAGCCAGTCATCCATCCAGCCATCCATCCATCCAGCCATTCATCCAGCCATCCATTCATCCATCCATCCCTCCAGCCAGCCATTCCTCCAGCCATCCATCCATTCAGCTATCCATCCAGCCATCCATCATCCATCCATCCCTCCAGCCAGCCATCTATCCAGCCATCCCTCTATCCAGCTATCCATCCAGCCATCCATCCATCCATCCATCCATCCCTCCAGCCAGCCATACATCCAGCCATCCATCGATCCAGCCATCCATCCAGCCCTCCATCCATCCATCCATCCCTCCAGCCAGCCAGTCATTAAGCCATCCATCCATCCAGCCATCCATCCAGCCATCCATTCATCCATCCATCCCTCCAGCCAGCCATCCATCCAGCCATCCCTCCATCCAGACATCCATCCAGCCATCCATCCATCCATCCATCCCTCCAGCCAGCCAACCATCCAGCTATCCCTCCATCCATCCATCCATTCATCCCTCCAGCCAGCCATACATCCAGCCATCCATCCATCCAGCCATCCATCCAGCCATCCATCCATCAATCCATCCCTTCAGCCAGCCATCCATCCAGCCATCCATCCATCCAGCCTTCCATCCAGCCATCCCTCCATACAGCCATCCATCCAGCCATCCATCCATCCCTCCAGCCAGCCACCCATCCAGCCATCCCTCCATCCAGCCATCCATCCAGCCAATAATCGATCCATCCATCCCTCCAGCCAGCCATCCATCCAGCCATCCGTCCATCCAGCCAGCCATCCAGCCATCCATCCATTCCTCCAGCCAGCCAACCATCCAGCCATCCCTCCATCCAGCCATCCATTCAGCCATCCATCCATCCATCCATCCCTCCAGCCAGCCATCCATCGAGCCATCCATCCATCCAGCCAGCCATCCAGACAACCATCCATCAATCCATCCCTCCAGCCAGCCATGCATCCAGCCATCCTTCCATCCAGCCGTCCATCCGGCCATCCATCCATGACTCCATTCCTCCAGCAAGCCATCCATCCAGCCATCCATCGATCTCGCCATCCATTCAGCCAGCCATCCATCCATCCCACCAGCCAGCCATCCATCCAGCCTTCCATCCATCCAGCCACCCGTCCAGCCATTCATTAATCCATCCATTCCTCCAGCCAGCAATCCATCCAGCCATCCATCCAGCCATCCATCCAGCCATCCATCCATCCATCCATCCCTCCAGCCAGCCATCCATCCAGCCATCCATCCATCCATCCATCCCTCCAGCCAGCCATCCATCCAGCCATCCATACATCCAGACATCCATCCAGCCATCCATCCAACCATCTATCCCTCCAGCCAGCCATCCATCCGGACATCCATCCATCCAGCCATCCATTCAGCCACCCATCCATCCATCCATCTCTCCAGCCAGCCAGCCATCCAGCCATCCATTTATCCAGCCATCCATCCAGCCATCCATCCATCCATCCCTCCAGCCAGCCATCCATTCATCCATCCATCCAGCCAGCCATCCATCCAGCCATCCATCCATCCCGCCATCCATCCAGCCATCCATCCATCCGTCCATCCATCCATCCAGCCATCCATCCAGCCATCCATCCAGCCATCCATCCATCCATCCAGCCAGCCATTCATCCATGCATCCATCCATCCATCCATCCCTCTAGCCAGCCATCCATCCAGCCATCCATCCATCCAGCCATCCATCCATCCAGCCATCCATCCAGCCATCCATCCATCCATCCATCCCTCCATCCATCCGTCCATCCATCCATCCATCCAGCCTTCCATCCATCCATCCAGTCAACCAGCCATCCATCCTTCCAGCCAGCCATCCAGACATCCAGCCATCCATCCAGCCGTCCATCCAGCCTTCCATCCATTCTTCCATCCCTCCAGCCAGCCATCCATCCAGCCATCCATTCGGCCATTCATCCATCCATCCATCCCTCCAGCCAGCCATCCATCCAGCCATCCCTCCATCCAGCCATCCATCCAGCCATCAATCCATCCATCCATCCCTCCAGCCAGCCATCCAGCCAGCCATCCCTCCATCCAGCCGTCCATCCAGCCATCCATCCATCCCTCCAGCCATCCACCCATACAGCCATCCCTCCATCCAGCCATCCATCCAGCCAATAATCCATCCATCCATCCCTCCAGACAGCCATCCATCGAGCCACCCCACCAGCCAGCCATCAATCCAGCCATCCATCCATCCCTCCAGCCAGCCAACCATCCAGCCATCCCTCCATCCAGCCATCCATCCAGCCATCCATCCATCCATCCCTCCAGCCAGCCATCCATCGAGCCATCCATCCATCCAGCCAGCCATCCAGCCATCCATCCATCAATCCATCCCTCCAGCCAGCCATGCATCCAGCCATCCTTCCATCCAGCCGTCCATCCGGCCAACCATCCATGACTCCATTCCTCCAGCCAGCCATCCATCCAACCATCCTTCGATCTAGCCATCCATTCAGCCATCCATCCATCCATCCCTCCAGCCAGCCATCCATCCAGCCTTCCATCCATCCAGCCATCCGTCCAGCCATTCATTAATCCATCCATTCCTCCAGCAAACAATCCATCCAGCCATCCATCCAGCCATCCATCCAGCCATCCATCAATCCATCCCTCCAGCCAGTCATCCAGACAGTCATCCATCCATCCAGCCATCCATCCAGCCATCCATCCATCCATCCCTCCAGCCAGCCATCCATCCAGCCATCCATCCATCCTGACATCCGTCCAGCCATCCATCCATCCATCCATCCCTCCAGCCAGCCAACCATCCGGACATCCATCCATCCAGCCATCCACCCAGCCACCCATCCATCCATCCATCTCTCAAGCCAGCCAGCCATCCAGCCATCCATCTATCCAGCCATCCAACCAGCCATCCATCCAGCCATCCCTCCAGCCAGCCATCCATCCATCTATCCCTCCAGCCAGCCATCCATCCAGCCATCCATCCATCCAGCCATCCATCCAGCCATCCATCCATCCATCCAGCCATCCATCCAGCCATCCATCCATCCATCCGTCCATCCAGCCATCCATCCTGCCATCCATCCAGCCATCCAGCCAGCCATCCATCCAGCCATCCCTCCATCCAGCCATCCATCCAGCCATCCATCCATCCATCCATCCATCCATCCAGCAAGCCAACCATCCAGCCATCCCCCCATACAGCCATCCATCCATCCAACCATCCCTCCAGCCATTCATCCATCCAGCCATCTATCCATCCAGCCATCCATCCAGCCATCCATCCATCAATCCATCCCTCCAGCCAGCCATCCATCAAGTCATCCATCCAAACCAGCCGTCCATCCAGCCATCAATCCATCCATGCATCCCTCCAGCCAGCCATCCATCCAGTCATCCATCCATCCATCCATCACTCCAGCCACCCAACCATCCAGCCATCCCTCCATCCAGCGATCCATCCATCCATCCCTCCAGCCATCCATCCATCCATCCAGCCAGCCAACCATCCAGCCATCCCCCCATACAGCCATCCATCCATCCATCCATCCCTCCAGCCATTCATCCATCCAGCCATCGATCCAGCCATCCATCCATCAATCCGTCGCTCCAGCCTGCCATCCATCCAGCCATCCATCCATCCAGCAGTCCATCCAGCCATCCATCCATTCCTCCAGCCAGCCATCCATCCAGCCATCCATCCATCCATCCATCCCTCCAGCCAGCCAACCATCCAGCCAACCCTCCATACAGCCATCCCTCCATCCAGCCATCCATCCATCCATCCATCCCTCCAGCCAGCCATCCATCCAGCCATCCATCCATCCAGCCATCCAACCAGCCATCCATCCATCAATCCAGCCCTCCAGCCAGCCATCCATCCAGCCACCCATCCATCCAGCCGTCCATCCAACCATCCATCCATCCATCCATCCCTCCAGCCAGCTATCCATCCAGCCATCCATCCATCCAGCCATCCATTCAGCCATCCATCCAGCCATCCATCCATCCAGACATCAATCCAGCCATCCATCCATCCATCCATTCCTCCAGACAGCCATCCATCCAGCCATCCATCCATCCAACCCTCCAGCAAGCCATCCATCCAGCCATCCATCCATCTTGCCGTCCATCCAACCATCCATCCATCCATCCCTCCAGCCAGCTATCCATCCAAACATCCATCCATCCAGCCATCCATTCAGCCATCCATCCAGCCATCCATCCATCCAGCCATCAATCCAGCCAGCCATCCATCCATCCATTCCTCCAGCCAGCCATCCATCCAGCCATCCATCTATCCAGCCATCCATCCAGCCATCCATCCATCCATCCCTCCAGCCAGCCATCCATCCAGCCATCCAGCCAGCCAACCATTCAATCATCGCTCCATCCAGCCATCCATCCATCCACCCATCCCTCCAGCCATCCATCCATCCAGCCATCCATCCAGCCATCGATCCATCCATCCATCCCTCCAGCCAGATATCATTCCAGCCATCCATCCATCCAGCCATCCATTCAGCCACCCATCCAGCCATCCATCCATCCAGCCATCCATCCAGCCATCCATCGATCCATCCATCCATTCCTTCAGCCATCCATCCATCCAGCCATCCATCCATCCAGCCATCCATCCAGCCATCCATCCATCCCTCCAGCCAGCCAATCATCCAGCCATCCATCCATCCAGCCATCCATCCAGCCATCCATCCATCCATCCAACCTTCCTGCCAGCCATCCATCCAGCCGTCCATCCATCCAGCCATCCATCCAGCCATCCATCCATCCATCCACCCTTCTAGCCAGCCATCCATCCATCCATTCCTCCATCCAGCCATCCATCCAGCCATCCATCCATCCATCCATCTCTCCAGCCAGCCATACATCCAGCCATCCATCCATTCAGCCATTCATCCAGCCATCCATCCATCCATCCATCCCTCCAGCCAGCCAGCCATTAAGCCATCCATCCATTCAGCCATCCATCCAGCCATCCATCCATCCCTCCAGCCAGCCATCCATCCAGCCATCCCTCCATGCAGCCATCCATCCAGCCATCCATCCATCCATCCATCCATCCAGCCAGCCAACCATCCAGCCATCCCCCCATACAGCCATCCATCCATCCATCCATCCCTCCAGCCATTCATCCATCCTGCCATCTATCCATCCAGCCATCCATCCAGCCATCCATCCATCAATATATCCCTCCAGCCAGCCATCCATCAAGCCATCCATCCAAACCAGCCGTCAATCCAGCCATCCATCCATCCATGCATCCCTCCAGCCAGCCATCCATCCAGTCATCCATCCATCCATCCATCACTCCAGCCAGCCAACCATCCATCCATTCCTTCAGCCAGCCATCCATCCAGCCATCCATCCATCCAGCCAACCATCCAGCCAACCATCCATCCATCCATCCCTCCAGCCAGCCATCCATCCAGCCATCCATCCGTCCAGCCATCCATCCAGCCATCCATCCATCCATCCATCCCTCCAGCCAGCCATCCATCCAGCCATCCATCCTTCCAGCCATCCATCCAGCCATCCAGCCATCAATCCATCCCTCCAGCCAGCCATCCATGCAGCCAGCCCTCCAGCCATCCATCCATCAATCCATCCCTCCAGCCAGCCATGCATCCAGCCATCCTTCCATTAAGCCATCCATCCAGACATCCATCCATGACTCCATCCCTCCAGCCAGCCATCCATCCATCCATCGATCTAGCCATCCATTCAGCCATCCATCCATCCATCCATCCCTGCAGCCAGCCATCCATCCAGCCTTCCATCCATCCAGCCATCCGTCCAGCCATCCATTAATCCATCCATTCCTCCAGCCAGCAATCCATCCAGCCATCCATTCAGCCATCCATCCAGCCATCCATCCATCCATCCATCACTTCATCCAGCCATCCATCCAGCCATCCATCCATCCAGTCATCCATCGAGCCATCCATCCATCCATCCATCCCTCCAGCCAGCCATCCATCCAGCCATCCATCCATCCAGCCACCCATCCATCCATCCATCCATCCATCCCTCCAGCCAGCCATCCATCCGGACATCCATCCATCCAGCCATCCATCCAGCCACCCATCCATCCATCCATCCCTCCAGCCAGCCATCCATCCAGCCATCCATCTATCCAGCGTTCAAACCGCCAACCATCCATCCATCCCTCCAGTCAGCCATCCAACCATCCATCCCTCCAGCCAGCCATCCATCCAGCCATCCATCCATCCAGCAATCCATCCAGCCATCCATCCATCAATCCATCCATCCAGCCATCCATCCAGCCATCCATTCAGCCATCCATTCAGCCATCCATACATCCATCCATCCAGCCATCCATCAATCCATCCATCCATCCAGCCATTCTACCAGCCACCCATCCATCCATCCAGCCAACCAGCCATCCATCCATCCATCCATCCAGCCAGCCATCCAGACATCTAGCCATCCATCCAGCCATCCATCCAGCCATCCACCATCCTTCCATCCCTCCAGCCAGCCATCCATCCAGCCATCCATCCAACCAGCCATCCATTCAACCATCCACCCATCCATCACTCCAGCCAGCCATCCATCCAGCCATCCATCCAGCCAGCCATCCATCCATCCACCCATCCATCCATCCATCTCTCCATCCTGCCATCCATCCAGCCATCCATCCATCCATCCCTCCAGCCAATCGTCCATCCAGCCATCCATCCATCCATCCATCCCTCCAGCCAATCGTCCATCCATCCAGCAATCCATCCAGCCATCCATCCATCAATGGGATCTACCCCATTTATGGGATCTACCCCAGAATACTGAAGGAGGCTGGAGAGGAAATTGCTGAGGCCTTGACAGAAATCTTTGGATCCTCGCTGTCTTCAGGGGATGTCCCGGAGGACTGGAGAATAGCCAATGTTGTTCCTCTGTTTAAGAAGGGTAGCAAGGATAATCCCGGGAACTACAGGCCGGTGAGCCTGACATCAGTGGTAGGGAAATTACTGGAGAGAATTCTTCGAGACAGGATCTACTCCCATTTGGAAGCAAATGGACGTATTAGTGAGAGGCAGCACGGTTTTGTGAAGGGAAGGTCGTGTCTCACTAACTTGATAGAGTTTTTCGAGGAGGTCACTAAGATGATTGATGCAGGTAGGGCAGTAGATGTTGTCTATATGGACTTCAGTAAGGCCTTTGACAAGGTCCCTCATGGTAGACTAGTACAAAAGGTGAAGTCACACGGGATCAGGGGTGAACTGGCAAGGTGGATACAGAACTGGCTAGGCCATAGAAGGCAGAGGGTAGCAATGGAGGGATGCTTTTCTCATTGGAGGGCTGTGACCAGTGGTGTTCCACAGGGATCAGTGCTGGGACCTTTGCTCTTTGTAGTATATATAAATGATTTGGAGGAAAATGTAACTGGTCTGATTAGTAAGTTTGCAGACGACACAAAGGTTGGTGGAATTGCGGATAGCGATGAGGACTGTCTGAGGATACAGCAGGATTTAGATTGTCTGGAGACTTGGGCGGAGAGATGGCAGATGGAGTTTAATCCGGACAAATGTGTGGTAATGCATTTTGGAAGGGCTAATGCAGGTAGGGAATATACAGTGAATGGTAGAACCCTCAAGAATATTGAAAGTCAAAGAGATCTAGGAGTACAGGTCCACAGGTAATTGAAAGGGGCAACACAGGTGGAGAAGGTAGTCAAGAAGGCATACGGCATGCTTGCCTTCATTGGCCGCGGCATTGAGTATAAGAATTGGCAAGTCATGTTGCAGCTGTATAGAACCTTAGTTAGGCCACACTTGGAGTATAGTGTTCAATTCTGGTCGCCACACTACCAGAAGGATGTGGAGGCTTTAGAGAGGGTGCAGAAGAGATTTACCAGAATGTTGCCTGGTATGGAGGGCATAAGCTATGAGGAGCGATTGAATAAACTCGGTTTGTTCTCACTGGAACGAAGGAGGTTGAGGGACGACCTGATAGAGGTATACAAAATTATGAGGGGCAGAGACAGAGTGGATAGTCAGAGGCTTTTCCCCAGGGTAGAGGGGTCAATTACTAGGGGGCATAGGTTTAAGGTGAGAGGGGCAAAGTTTAGAGTAGATGTACGAGGCAAGTTTTTTACGCAGAGGGTAGTGGGTGCCTGGAACTCACTACCGGAGGAGGTAGTGGAAGCAGGGACGATAGGGACATTTAAGGGGCATCTTGACAAATATATCACTAGGATGGGAATAGAAGGATACGGACCCAGGAAGTGTAGAAGATTGTAGTTTAGTCGGGCAGTATGGTCGGCACGGGCTTGGAGGGCCGAAGGGCCTGTTCCTGTGCTGTACATTTCTTTGTTCTTTGTTCTTTGTTTGTTCAATCCATCCATCCAGCCATCCATCCAGCCATCCATTCAGCCATCCATTCAGCCATCCATTCATCCATCCATCCAGCCATCCATCAATCCATCCATCCATCTAGCCATTCTACCAGCCACCCATCCATCCATCCAGCCAACCAGCCATCCATCCATCCATCCAGCCAGCCATCCAGACATCTAGCCACCCATCCAGCCATCCATCCAGCCATCCACCATCCTTCCATCCCTCCAGCCAGCCATCCATCCAGCCATCCATCCAACCAGCCATCCATCCAACCATCCACCCATCCATCACTCCAGCCAGCCATCCATCCAGCCATCCATCCAGCCAGCCATCCATCCAGCCACCCATCCATCCATCCATCCCTCCAGCCTGCCATCCATCCAGCCATCCATCCATCCATCCCTCCAGCAAATCGTCCATCCAGCCATCCATCCATCCAGCCATCCAACCAGCCATCCATCCATCCATCCATCCCTCCAGCCAGCCATCCACCCAGCCATCCCTCCATCCATCCGTCCATACATCCATCCATCCAGCCATCCAACCATCCAGCCAGCCGTCCATCCAGCCATCCCTCCGTACAGCCATTCATCCATCCATCCATCCATCCGTCACCCCCGCCAGCCATCCATCCAGCCATCCCTCCATCCAGCCATGCATCCAGCCATCCATCCATCCATCCATCCATCCAGCCATCCATCCATCCAGCCATCCATCCATCCAGCCTTCCAGCCATCCAGCCATCCATCCATCCAACCATCCATCCATCCAGCCATCCATCCATCCATCCATCCAGCCATCCATCAAGCCATCCATCCATCCAGCCATCCATCCAGCCATCCATCCATCCATCCATCCCGCCAGCGAGTCATCCATCCAGCCATCCATCCATCCAGCCATCCATCCTGCCATCCATCCATCCATCCATCCCTCCAGCCAGCCATTCATCCAGCCATCCATCCATCCAGCCATCCGTCCAGCTATCCATCCATCCATCCTTCCATCCCTCCAGCAAGCCATCCATCCAGCCATCCAGCCATCCATCCAGCCATCCATCCATCCATCCATCCCTCCAGCCAGCCATCCATCCAGCCATCCCTCCATCCAGCTATCCATCCAGCCATCCATCCATCCATCCATCCCTCCAGCCAGCCATCCATCCAGCCATCCATCCATCCAGCCATCCATCCAGCCATCCATCCATCCATCCATCCATCCCTCCCGCCAGCCATCCATTCAGCCATCCATCCATCTAGCCATCCATCCAGCCATCCATCCTTCCGTCCCTCCAGCCAGCCATCCATCCAGCCATCCATCCATCCAGCCATCCATCCATCCATCCAGCCATCCATCCAGCCATCCACCCAGCCATCCCTCCATCCATCCGTCCATCCATCCATCCATCCTGCCATCCAACCATCCAGCCAGCCGTCCAGCCAGCCATCCCTCCATACAGCCATTCATCCAGCCATCCATCCATCCGTCACCACCGCCAGCCATCCATCCAGCCATCCCTCCATCCAGCCATGCATCCAGCCATCCATCCATCCATCCATCCATCCAGCCATCCATCCAGCCATCCATCCATCCAGCCTTCCAGCCATCCAGCCATCCATCCATCCAAACATCCATCCATCCAGCCATCCATCCATCCATCCAACCAGCCATCCTTCAAGCCATCCATCCATCCAGCCATCCATCCAGCCATCCATCCATCCATCCATCCCGCCAGCGAGTCATCCAGCCAGCCATCCATTCATCCAGCCATCAATCCTGCCATCCATCCATCCATCCATCCCTCCAGCCAGCCATTCATCCAGCCATCCATCCATCCAGCCATCCATCCAGCCATCCATCCATCCATCCGTCCCTTCAGCCAACCATCCATCCAGCCATCCATCCATCCAGCCTTCCATCCAGCCATCCATCCAGCCATACATCCATCCATCCATCCCTCCAGCCAGCCATCCATCCAGCCATCCCTCCATCCATCCATCCATCCAGCCATCCATCCAGCCATTCATCCATCCATCCAAACCTCCAGCCAGCCAGTCATCCATCCATCCATCCATCCAGCCATCCATCCAGCCATCCATCCATCAATCCATCTGCCCAGCCAGACATCCATCCAGCCATCCAGCCATCCAGCCATCCATCCATCCATCCATCCATTAATCCATCCCTCCAGCCAGCCATTCATCCAGCCATCCATCCATCCAGCCATCCATTCAGCAATCCATCCATCCATCCATCCATTCAGCCAGCCATCCATTCGGCCATCCATCCATCCAGCCATCCATCCATCCAGCCATCCATCCAGCCATCCATCCATCCATCCATCCCTCCCGCCAGCCATCCATTCAGCCATCCATCCATCCAGCCATCCATTCAGCCATCCATCCATCCGTCCCTCCAGCCAGCCATCCATCCAGCCATCCATCCATCCAGCCTTCCATCCAGCCATCCATCCATCCATCCTTCCCTCCAGCCAGCCATCCATCCAGCCATCCATCCATCCAGCCGCCCATCCAGCCATCCATACATCCATCCATCCCTCCAGCCAGTCATCCAAACAGCCATCCATCCATCCAGCCATCCATCCATCCATCCATCCATCCATCCCTCCAGCCAGCCATTCATCCAGCCATCCATCCATCCATCGAGCCATCCATTCATCCATCCATCCCTCCAGCCAGCCATCCATCCAGCCATCCATCCAGCCATCCATCCATCCCTCCAGCCAGCCATCCATCCGGACCTCCATCCATCCAGCCATCCATCCCTCCAGCCAGCCATCCATCCAGCCATCCCTCCATCCAGCCATCCATCCAGCCATCCATGCATTCATCCATCTCTCCATCCAGCCATCCATCCAGCCATTCGTCCATCCATCCATACCTCCAGCCAGCCAGCCATCCATCCATCCATCCATCCAGCCATCCATCCACCCATCCATCCATCAATCCATCCGCCCAGCCAGCCATCCATCCAGCCATCCAGCCATCCAGCCAACCATCCATCCAGCCATCCATCCATCCATCCCTCCAGCCAGCCATCCATCCAGCCATCCATCCATCCAGCCATCCATCCAGCCATCCATCCATCCATCCATCCCTCCCGCCAGCCATCCATTCAGCCATCCATCCATCCAGCCATCCATCCAGCCATCCATCAATCCATCCGTCCCTCCAGCCAGTCATCCATCCAGCCATCCATCCATCCAGCCTTCCATCCAGCCATCCATCCAACCATCCTTCCCTCCAGCCAGCCATCCAACCAGCCATCCATCCATCCAGCCACCCATCCAGTCATCCATCCATCCATCCATCCCTCCAGCCAGTCATCCAACCAGCCATACATCCATCCAGCCATCCATCCAGCCATCCATCCATCCATCCATCCCTCCAGCCATCCAGCCATCCATCCATCCATCCATCCATCCATCCATTAATCCATCCCTCCAGCCAGCCATCCATCCAGCCATCCATCCATCCAGCCATCCATTCAGCAATCCATCCATCCATCCATCCATTCAGCCAGCCATCCATTCGGCCATCCATCCATCCATCCATCCATCCATCCATCCCTCCAGCCAGCCATCCATCCCGCCATCCATCCATCCAGCCATCCATCCAGCCATCCATCCATCCATCCATCCCTCCCGCCAGCCATCCATTCAGCCATCCATCCATCCAGCCATCCATTCAGCCATCCATCCATCCGTCCCTCCAGCCAGCCATCCATCCAGCCATCCATCCATCCAGCCTTCCATCCAGCCATCCATCCATCCATCCTTCCCTCCAGCCAGCCATCCATCCAGCCATCCATCCATCCAGCCGCCCATCCAGCCATCCATACATCCATCCATCCCTCCAGCCAGCCATCCATCCAGCCATCCCTCCATCCAGCTATCCATCCAGCCATCCATCCATCCATCCATCCCTCCAGCCAGCCATCCATCCAGCCATCCATCCATCCAGCCATCCATCCAGCCATCCATCCATCCATCCATCCATCCCTCCCGCCAGCCATCCATTCAGCCATCCATCCATCTAGCCATCCATCCAGCCATCCATCCTTCCGTCCCTCCAGCCAGCCATCCATCCAGCCATCCATCCATCAAGCCATCCATCCATCCATCCAGCCATCCATCCAGCCACCCATCCATCCAGCCTTCCAGCCATCCAGCCATCCATCCATCCAACCATCCCTCCAGCCAGCCATCCACCCAGCCATCCCTCCATCCATCCGTCCATCCATCCATCCATCCTGCCATCCAACCATCCAGCCAGCCGTCCAGCCAGCCATCCCTCCATACAGCCATTCATCCAGCCATCCATCCATCCGTCACCCCCGCCAGCCATCCATCCAGCCATCCCTCCATCCAGCCATGCATCCAGCCATGCATCCATCCATCCATCCATCCAGCCATCCATCCAGCCATCCATCCATCCAGCCTTCCAGCCATCCAGCCATCCATCCATCCAAACATCCATCCATCCAGCCATCCATCCATCCATCCAACCAGCCATCCTTCAAGCCATCCATCCATCCAGCCATCCATCCAGCCATCCATCCATCCATCCATCCCGCCAGCGAGTCATCCAGCCAGCCATCCATTCATCCAGCCATCAATCCTGCCATCCATCCATCCATCCATCCCTCCAGCCAGCCATTCATCCAGCCATCCATCCATCCAGCCATCCATCCAGCCATCCATCCATCCATCCGTCCCTTCAGCCAACCATCCATCCAGCCATCCATCCATCCAGCCTTCCATCCAGCCATCCATCCAGCCATACATCCATCCATCCATCCCTCCAGCCAGCCATCCATCCAGCCATCCCTCCATCCAGCCATCCAGCCATCCATGCATTCATCCATCTCTCCATCCAGCCATGCATCCAGCCATTCATCCATCCATCCAAACCTCCAGACAGCCAGTCATCCATCCATCCATCCATCCAGCCATCCATCCATCAATCCATCTGCCCAGCCAGACATCCATCCAGCCATCCAGCCATCCAGCCATCTATCCATCCATCCATCCATTAATCCATCCCTCCAGCCAGCCATCCATCCAGCCATCCATCCATCCAGCCATCCATTCAGCAATCCATCCATCCATCCATCCATTCAGCCAGCCATCCATTCGGCCATCCATCCATCCAGCCATCCATCCATCCATCCCTCCAGCCAGCCATCCATCCAGCCATCCATCCATCCAGCCATCCATCCAGCCATCCATCCATCCATCCATCCCTCCCGCCAGCCATCCATTCAGCCATCCATCCATCCAGCCATCCATTCAGCCATCCATCCATCCGTCCCTCCAGCCAGCCATCCATCCAGCCATCCATCCATCCAGCCTTCCATCCAGCCATCCATCCATCCATCCTTCCCTCCAGCCAGCCATCCATCCAGCCATCCTTCCATCCAGCCGCCCATCCAGCCATCCTTACATCCATCCATCCCTCCAGCCAGTCATCCAACCAGCCATCCATCCATCCAGCCATCCATCCATCCATCCATCCATCCATCCCTCCAGCCAGCCATTCATCCAGCCATCCATCCATCCATCGAGCCATCCATTCATCCATCCATCCCTCCAGCCAGCCATCCATCCAGCCATCCATCCATCCAGCCATCCATCCATCCCTCCAGCCAGCCATCCATCCGGACCTCCATCCATCCAGCCATCCATCCCTCCAGCCAGCCATCCATCCAGCCATCCCTCCATCCAGTCTTCCATCCAGCCATCCATGCATTCATCCATCTCTCCATCCAGCCATCCATCCAGCCATTCGTCCATCCATCCATACCTCCAGCCAGCCAGCCATCCATCCATCCATCCATCCAGCCATCCATCCACCCATCCATCCATCAATCCATCCGCCCAGCCAGCCATCCATCCAGCCATCCAGCCATCCAGCCATCCATCCATCCATCCATCCATTAATCCATCCCTCCAGCCAGCCAGCCATCCAGCCATCCATCCATCCAGCCATCCATTCAGCAATCCGTCCATCCATCCATCCCTTCAGCCAGCCATCCATTCGGCCAACCATCCATCCATCCATCCATCCATCCATCCCTCCAGCCAGCCATCCATCCAGCCATCCATCCATCCAGCCACCCATCCAGCCATCCATCCATCCATCCATCCCTCCCGCCAGCCATCCATTCAGCCATCCATCCATCCAGCCATCCATCCAGCCATCCATCAATCCATCCGTCCCTCCAGCCAGTCATCCATCCAGCCATCCATCCATCCAGCCTTCCATCCAGCCATCCATCCAACCATCCTTCCCTCCAGCCAGCCATCCAACCAGCCATCCATCCATCCAGCCACCCATCCAGTCATCCATCCATCCATCCATCCCTCCAGCCAGTCATCCAACCAGCCATCCATCCATCCATCCATCCATCCAGCCATCCATCCATCCATCCATCCCTCCAGCCATCCAGCCATCCATCCATCCATCCATCCATTAATCCATCCCTCCAGCCAGCCATCCATCCAGCCATCCATCCATCCAGCCATCCATTCAGCAATCCATCCATCCATCCATCCATTCAGCCAGCCATCCATTCGGCCATCCATCCATCCAGCCATCCATCCATCCATCCCTCCAGCCAGCCATCCATCCAGCCATCCATCCATCCAGCCATCCATCCAGCCATCCATCCATCCATCCATCCCTCCCGCCAGCCATCCATTCAGCCATCCATCCATCGAGCCATCCATTCATCCATCCATCCCTCCAGCCAGCCATCCATCCAGCCATCCATCCATCCAGCCATCCATCCATCCCTCCAGCCAGCCATCCATCCGGACCTCCATCCATCCAGCCATCCATCCCTCCAGCCAGCCATCCATCCAGCCATCCCTCCATCCAGCCATCCATCCAGCCATTCGTCCATCCATCCATACCTCCAGCCAGCCAGCCATCCATCCATCCATCCAGCCATCCATCCACCCATCCATCCATCAATCCATCCGCCCAGCCAGCCATCCATCCAGCCATCCAGCCATCCAGCCATCCATCCATCCATCCATCCATCCATCCATTAATCCATTCCTCCAGCCAGCCAGCCATCCAGCCATCCATCCATCCAGCCATCTATTCAGCAATCCGTCCATCCATCCATTCCTTCAGCCAGCCATCCATTCGGCCAACCATCCATCCAGCCATCCATCCATCCATCCCTCCAGCCAGCCATCCATCCATTCATCCTTCCCTCCAGCCAGCCATCCATCCAGCCATCCATCCATCCAGCCGCCCATCCAGCCATCCATACATCCATCCATCCCTCCAGCCAGTCATCCAACCAGCCATCCATCCATCCAGCCATCCATCCATCCATCCATCCATCCCTCCAGCCAGCCATTCATCCAGCAATCCATCCATCCATCGAGCCATCCATTCATCCATCCATCCCTCCAGCCAGCCATCCATCCAGCCATCCATCCATCCAGCCATCCATCCATCCCTCCAGCCAGCCATCCATCCGGACCTCCATCCATCCAGCCATCCATCCCTCCAGCCGGCCATCCATCCAGCCATCCCTCCATCCAGCCATCCATCCAGCCATTCGTCCATCCATCCATACCTCCAGCCAGCCAGCCATCCATCCATCCATCCATCCAGCCATCCATCCACCCATCCATCCATCAATCCATCCGCCCAGCCAGCCATCCATCCAGCCATCCAGCCATCCAGCCATCCATCCATCCATCCATCCATCCATCCATTAATCCATCCCTCCAGCCAGCCAGCCATCCAGCCATCCATCCATCCAGCCATCTATTCAGCAATCCGTCCATCCATCCATCCCTTCAGCCAGCCATCCATTCGGCCAACCATCCATCCAGCCATCCATCCATCCATCCCTCCAGCCAGCCATCCATCCAGCCATCCATCCATCCAGCCATCCATCCAGCCATTCATCCATCCATCCATCCCTCCCGCCAGCCATCCATTCAGCCATCCATCCAGCCAGCCATCCATCCAGCCATCCATCAATCCATCCGTCCCTCCAGCCAGTCATCCATCCAGCCATCCATCCATCCAGCCTTCCATCCAGCCATCCATCCAACCATCCTTCCCTCCAGCCAGCCATCCAACCAGCCATCCATCCATCCAGAAACCCATCCAGTCATCCATCCATCCATCCATCCCTCCAGCCAGTCATCCAACCAGCCATCCATCCATCCAGCCATCCATCCAGCCATCCATCCATCCATCCATCCCTCCAGCCAGCCATTCATCCAGCCATCCATCCATTCAGCCATCCATCCAGCCATCCAACCATCCATCCCTCCAGCAAGCCATCCATCCAGCCATCCATACATTCAGCCATCCATCCAGCCATCCAACCATTCATCCATCTCTCCAGCCAGCCATACATCCAGCCATCCATCCATCCATCCAGCCATCCATCCATCCATCCATCCCTCCTTCCAGCCAGTCATTAAGCCATCCATCCATCCAGCCAGCCATCCATCCCTCCAGCCAGCCAGTCATCCAGCCATCCCTCCATCAAGCCATCCATCCAGCCATCCATCCATCCATCCATCCCTCCAGCCAGCCAACCATCCAGCCATCCCTCCATCCAGCTATCCATCCATCCAGCCAGCCATCCATCCAGCCATCCATCCATCCAGCCATCCATCCATCCAGCCATCCATCCAGCCATCCATCCATCAATCCATCCGCCCAGCCAGCCATCCATCCAGCCATCCATCCACCCATTAATCCATCCCTCCAGCCAGCCGCCCATCCAGCCATCCATACATCCATCCATCCCTCCAGCCAGTCATCCAACCAGCCATCCATCCATCCAGCCATCCATCCATCCATCCATCCATCCATCCCTCCAGCCAGCCATTCATCCAGCCATCCATCCATCCATCGAGCCATCCATTCATCCATCCATCCCTCCAGCCAGCCATCCATCCAGCCATCCATCCATCCAGCCATCCATCCATCCCTCCAGCCAGCCATCCATCCGGACCTCCATCCATCCAGCCATCCATCCCTCCAGCCAGCCATCCATCCAGCCATCCATCCATCCAGTCTTCCATCCAGCCATCCATGCATTCATCCATCTCTCCATCCAGCCATCCATCCAGCCATTCGTCCATCCATCCATACCTCCAGCCAGCCAGCCATCCATCCATCCATCCATCCAGCCATCCATCCACCCATCCATCCATCAATCCATCCGCCCAGCCAGCCATCCATCCAGCCATCCAGCCATCCAGCCATCCATCCATCCAGCCATCCATTCAGCAATCCGTCCATCCATCCATCCCTTCAGCCAGCCATCCATTCGGCCAACCATCCATCCATCCATCCATCCATCCATCCCTCCAGCCAGCCATCCATCGAGCCATCCATCCATCCAGCCATCCATCCAGCCATCCATCCATCCATCCATCCCTCCCGCCAGCCATCCATTCAGCCATCCATCCATCCAGCCATCCATCCAGCCATCCATCAATCCATCCGTCCCTCCAGCCAGTCATCCATCCAGCCATCCATCCATCCAGCCTTCCATCCAGCCATCCATCCAACCATCCTTCCCTCCAGCCAGCCATCCAACCAGCCATCCATCCATCCAGCCACCCATCCAGTCATCCATCCATCCATCCATCCCTCCAGCCAGTCATCCAACCAGCCATCCATCCATCCAGCCATCCATCCAGCCATCCATCCATCCATCCATCCCTCCAGCCATCCAGCCATCCATCCATCCATCCATCCATCCATTAATCCATCCCTCCAGCCAGCCATCCATCCAGCCATCCATCCATCCAGCCATCCATTCAGCAATCCATCCATCCATTCAGCCAGCCATCCATTCGGCCATCCATCCATCCAGCCATCCATCCATCCATCCCTCCAGCCAGCCATCCATCCAGCCATCCATCCATCCAGCCATCCATCCAGCCATCCATCCATCCATCCATCCCTCCCGCCAGCCATCCATTCAGCCATCCATCCATCCAGCCATCCATTCAGCCATCCATCCATCCGTCCCTCCAGCCAGCCATCCATCCAGCCATCCATCCATCCAGCCTTCCATCCAGCCATCCATCCATTCATCCTTCCCTCCAGCCAGCCATCCATCCAGCCATCCATCCATCCAGCCGCCCATCCAGCCATCCATACATCCATCCATCCCTCCAGCCAGTCATCCAACCAGCCATCCATCCATCCAGCCATCCATCCATCCATCCATCCATCCATCCCTCCAGCCAGCCATTCATCCAGCCATCCATCCATCCATCGAGCCATCCATTCATCCATCCATCCCTCCAGCCAGCCATCCATCCAGCCATCCATCCATCCAGCCATCCATCCATCCCTCCAGCCAGCCATCCATCCGGACCTCCATCCATCCAGCCATCCATCCCTCCAGCCAGCCATCCATCCAGCCATCCCTCCATCCAGCCATCCATCCAGCCATTCGTCCATCCATCCATACCTCCAGCCAGCCAGCCATCCATCCATCCATCCATCCAGCCATCCATCCACCCATCCATCCATCAATCCATCCGCCCAGCCAGCCATCCATCCAGCCATCCAGACATCCAGCCATCCATCCATCCATCCATCCATCCATCCATTAATCCATCCCTCCAGCCAGCCAGCCATCCAGCCATCCATCCATCCAGCCATCTATTCAGCAATCCGTCCATCCATCCATCCCTTCAGCCAGCCATGCATTCGGCCAACCATCCATCCAGCCATCCATCCATCCATCCCTCCAGCCAGCCATCCATCCAGCCATCCATCCATCCAGCCATCCATCCAGCCATCCATCCATCCATCCATCCCTCCCGCCAGCCACCCATTCAGCCATCCATCCATCCAGCCATCCATCCAGCCATCCATCAATCCATCCGTCCCTCCAGCCAGTCATCCATCCAGCCATCCATCCATCCAGCCTTCCATCCAGCCATCCATCCAACCATCCTTCCCTCCAGCCAGCCATCCAACCAGCCATCCATCCATCCAGCCACCCATCCAGTCATCCATCCATCCATCCATCCCTCCAGCCAGTCATCCAACCAGCCATCCATCCATCCAGCCATCCATCCAGCCATCCATCCATCCATCCATCCCTCCAGCCAGCCATTCATCCAGCCATCCATCCATTCAGCCATCCATCCAGCCATCCAACCATCCATCCCTCCAGCAAGCCATCCATCCAGCCATCCATACATTCAGCCATCCATCCAGCCATCCAACCATTCATCCATCTCTCCAGCCAGCCATACATCCAGCCATCCATCCATCCATCCAGCCATCCATCCATCCATCCATCCCTCCTTCCAGCCAGTCATTAAGCCATCCATCCATCCAGCCAGCCATCCATCCCTCCAGCCAGCCAGTCATCCAGCCATCCCTCCATCAAGCCATCCATCCAGCCATCCATCCATCCATCCATCCATCCCTCCAGCCAGCCAACCATCCAGCCATCCCTCCATCCAGCTATCCATCCATCCAGCCAGCCATCCATCCAGCCATCCATCCATCCAGCCATCCATCCATCCAGCCATCCATCCAGCCATCCATCCATCAATCCATCCGCCCAGCCAGCCATCCATCCAGCCATCCATCCACCCATTAATCCATCCATCCAGCCAGCCATCCATCCAGCCATCCATTCAGCAATCCATCCATCCCTTCAGCCAGCCATCCATTCGACCATCCATCCATCCAGGCATCCATCCATCTATCCCTCCAGCCAGCCATCCATCCAGCCAGCCATCCATCCAGCCATCCGTCCAGCCATCCATCCATCCATCCATCCCTCCCGCCAGCCATCCATCCAGCCATCCATCCAGCCATCCAACCATTCATCCATCTCTCCAGCCAGCCATACATCGAGCCATCCATCCATCCAACCAGCCATCCATCCAACCAGCCTTCCATCCAGCCATCCATCCAACCATCCTTCCCTCCAGCCAGCCATCCAACCAGCCATCCATCCATCCAGCCACCCATCCAGCCATCCATCCATCCATCCATCCCTCCAGCCAGTCATCCAACCAGCCATCCATCCATCCAGCCATCCATCCAGCCATCCATCCATCCATCCATCCCTCCAGCCAGCCATTCATCCAGCCATCCATCCATTCAGCCATCCATCCAGCCATCCAACCATCCATCCCTCCAGCACGCCATCCATCCAGCCATCCATTCATTCAGCCATCCATCCAGCCATCCAACCATTCATCCATCTCTCCAGCCAGCCATACATCCAGACATCCATCCATCCATCCAGCCATCCATCCATCCCTCCTTCCAGCCAGTCATTAAGCCATCCATCCATCCAGCCAGCCATCCATCCCTCCAGCCAGCCAGTCATCCAGCCATCCCTCCATCCAGCCATCCATCCAGCCATCCATCCATCCATCCCTCCAGCCAGCCAACCATCCAGCCATCCCTCCATCCAGCTATCCATCCATCCAGCCAGCCATCCATCCAGCCATCCATCCATCCAGCCATCCATCCATCCAGCCATCCATCCAGCCATCCATCCATCAATCCATCCGCCCAGCCAGCCATCCATCCAGCCACCCATCCACCCATTAATCCATCCCTCCAGCCAGCCATCCATCCAGCCATCCATTCAGCAATCCATCCATCCCTTCAGCCAGCCATCCATTCGGCCATCCATCCATCCAGGCATCCATCCATCCATCCCTCCAGCCAGCCACCCATCCAGTCATCCATCCATCCAGCCATCCGTCCAGCCATCCATCCATCCATCCATCCCTCCCGCCAGCCATCCATCCAGCCATCCATCCAGCCATCCAACCATTCATCCATCTCTCCAGCCAGCCATACATCGAGCCATCCATCCATCCAACCAGCCATCCATCCATCCATCCATCCCTCCTTCCAGCCAGTCATTAAGCCATCCATCCATCCAGCCATCCATCCAGCCATCCATCCCTCCAGCCAGCCAGCCATCCAGCCATCCCTCCATCCAGCCATCCATCCAGCCATCCATCCATCCATCCATCCCTCCAGCCAGCCAACCATCCAGCCATCCCTCCATCCAGCTATCCATCCATCCATCGATCCCACCAGCCAGCCATCCATCCAGCCATCCATCCAGCTATCCATCCAGCCATCCATTCATCAATCCATCCCTCCAGCCAGCCATTCATCAAGCCATCCACCCATCCAGCCGACCATTCAGCCATCCATCCATCCCTTCAGCCTGCCAGCCATCCATCCATTCATCCATCCAGCCATCCATCAAGCCATCCATCCATCCAGCCATCCATCCATTCATCCATCCATCCCGCCAGCGAGTCATCCATCCATCCATCCATCCATCCAGCAATCCATCCTGCCATCCATCCATCCCTCCAGCCAGCCATTCATCCAGCCATCCATCCATCCAGCCAACCATCCAGCTATCCATCCATCCACCCATCCATCCCTCTAGCAAGCCATCCATCCAGCCATCCAGCCATCCATCCAGCCATCCATCCATCCATCCATCCCTCCAGCCAGCCATCCATCCAGCCATCCCTCCATCCAGCCATCCATCCAGCCATCCATGCATTCATCCATCTCTACATCCAGCCATCCATCCAGCCATTCATCCATCCATCCATACCTCCAGCCAGACAGCCATCCATCCATCCATCCATCAAGCCATCCATCCAGCCATCCATCCATCAATCCATCCGCCCAGCCAGCCATCCATCCAGCCATCCAGCCATCCACCCATTAATCCATCCCTCCAGCCAGCCATCCATCCAGCCATCCATCCATCCAGCCATCCATCCAGCCATCCATCCATCCAGCCATCCATCCTGCCATCCATCCATCCATCCATCCCTCCAGCCAGCCATTCATTCAGCCATCCATCCATCCAGCCATCCAGCCAGCTATCCATCCATCCATCCATCCATCCCTCCAGCCAGCCATCCATCCAGCCATCCCTCCATCCAGCCATCCAACCAGCCATCCATGCATTCATCCATCTCTCCATCAAGCCATCCATCCAGCCATTCATCCATCCATCCATACCTCCAGCCAGACAGCCATCCATCCATCCATCCATCCAGCCTTCCATCCAGCCATCCATCCAGCCATCCTTCCCTCCAGCCAGCCATCCATCCAGCCATCCATCCATCCAGCCGCCCATCCATCCATCCATCCATCCATCCCTCCAGCCAGTCATCCAACCAGCCATCCATCCATCCAGCCATCCATCCATCCATCCATCCATCCATCCCTCCAGCCAGCCATTCATCCAGCCATCCATCCATTCAGCCATCCATCCATCCATCCCTCCAGCCAGCCAACCATCCAGCCATCCCTCCATCCAGCTATCCATCCATCCATCCCACCAGCCAGCCATCCATCCAGGCATCCATCCAGCAATCCATCCAGCTGTCCATTCATCAATCCATCCCCCCAGCCAGCCATCCAACCAGCCATCCATGCATTCATCCATCTCTCCATCAAGCCATCCATCCAGCCATTCATCCATCCATCCATACCTCCAGCCAGACAGCCATCCATCCATCCATCCATCCAGCCTTCCATCCAGCCATCCATCCAGCCATCCTTCCCTCCAGCCAGCCATCCATCCATCCAGCCGCCCATCCATCCATCCATCCATCCATCCATCCCTCCAGCCAGTCATCCAACCAGCCATCCATCCATCCAGCCATCCATCCATCCATCCATCCATCCATCCCTCCAGCCAGCCATTCATCCAGCCATCCATCCATTCAGCCATCCATCCAGCCATCCAACCATCCATCCCTCCAGCAAGCCATCCATCCAGCCATCCATTCATCCAGCCATCCATCCAGCCATCCATCCATCCACCATCCCTCGAGCCAGCCATCCATCAAGCCATCCCTCCATCCAGCCATCCATCCAGCCATCCAACCATTCATCCATCTCTCCAGCCAGCCATACATCCAGCCATCCATCCATCCATCCAGCCATCCATTCAGCAATCCATCCATCCATCCATCCCTTCAACCATCCATCCATTCAGCCATCCATCCAGCAATCCATCCATCCATCCATCCCTCCAGCCAGCCATCCATCCAGCCATCCATCCGTCCAGGCATCCATCCATCCATCCATGCATCCATCCATCCCTCCAGCCAGCCATCCATCTAGCCATCCATCCTTCCATCCATCCAGCCAGCCATCCATCCAGCCATTCATCCATCCATCCATACCTCCAGCCAGACAGCCATCCATCCATCCATCCATCCAGCCATCCATCCAGCCATCCATCCTTCAATCCATCCGCCCAGCCAGCCATCCATCCAGCCATCCAGCCATCCACCCATTAATCCATCCCTCCAGCCAGCCATCCATCCAGCCATCCATCCATCCAGCCATCCATTCAGCAATCCATCCATCCATCCATCACTTCAGCCAGCCATCCATTCGGCTCCATCCATCCAGCCATCCATCCATCCATCCCTCCAGCCAGCCATCCATCCAGCCATCCATCCATCCAGCCATCCATCCAGCCATCCATACATCCATCCATCCCTCCCGCCAGCCATCCATTCAGCCATCCATCCATCCAGCCATCCATCCAGCCATCCATCCATCCGTCCCTCCAGCCAGCCATCCATCCAGCCATCCATCCATCCAGCATTCCATCCAGCCATCCATCCATCCATCCTTCCCTCCAGCCAGCCATCCATCCAGCCATCCATCCATCCAGCCGCCCATCCAGCTATCCATCCATCCATCCATCCCTCCAGCCAGTCATCCAACCAGCCATCCATCCATCCAGCCATCCATCCAGCCATCCATCCATCCATCCATCCCTCCACCCAGCCATTCATCCAGCCATCCATCCATTCAGCCATCCATCCAGCCATCCAACCATCCATCCCTCCAGCAAGCCATCCATCCAGCCATCCATTCATCCAGCCATCCATCCAGCCATCCATCCATCCATCCATCCCTCCAGCCAGCCATCCATCCAGCCATCCCTCCATCCAGCCATCCATCCAGCCATCCAACCATTCATCCATCTCTCCAGCCAGCCATACATCCAGCCATCCATCCATCCATCCAGCCATCCATCATCCATCCATCCCTCCTTCCAGCCAGTCATTAAGCCATCCATCCATCCAGCCATCCATCCAGCCATCCATCCCTCCTGCCAGCCAGCCATCCAGCCATCCCTCCATCCACCCATCCATCCAACCATCCATCCATCCATCCCTCCAGCCAGCCAACCATCCAGCCATCCCTCCATCCAGCTATCCATCCATCCATCCCACCAGCCAGACATCCATCTAGGCATCCATCCAGCAATCCATCCAGCTGTCCATTCATCAATCCATCCCTCCAGCCAGCCATCCATCAAGCCATCCATCCATCCAGCCGTCCATTCAGCCATCCATCCATCCATCCATCCATTCAGCCTGCCAGCCATCCAGCCATCCATCCATCCAGCCATCCATCCAGCCATCCATCCCTCCAGCCAGCCATCCATCCAGCCATCCATCCGTCCAGCCATCCATCCATCCATCCATCCATCCATTCCTCCAGCCAGCCATCCATCCAGCCATCCATCCTTCCAGCTATCCATCCAGCCATCCATCCATCCAACCATCGCTCCAGCCAGCCATCCATCCAGCCAGCCATCCAGCCATCCATCCATCAATCCATCCCTCCAGCTTGCCATGCATCCAGCCATTCTTCCATCCAGCCATCCATCCAGACATCCATCCATGACTCCATCCCTCCAGCCAGCCATCCATCCATCCATCGATCTAGCCATCCATTCAGCCATCCATCCATCCATCCATCCCTGCAGCCAGCCATCCATCCAGCCTTCCATCCATCCAGCCATCCGTACAGCCATTCATTAATCCATTCATTCCTCCAGCCAGCAATCCATCCAGCCATCCATCCAGCCATCCATCCAGCCATCCATCCATCCATCCATCACTCCAGCCAGCCATCCATCCAGCCATCCATCCATCCAGCCATCCATCGAGCCATCCATCCATCCATCCCTCCAGCCAGCCATCCGTCCAGCCATCCATCCATCCAGCCATCCATCCATCCAGCCATCCATCCATCCCTCCAGCCAGCCATCCATCCAGCCATCCATGCATTCATCCATCTCTACATCCAGCCATCCATCCAGCCATTCATCCATCCATCCATACCTCCAGCCAGACAGCCATCCATCCATCCATCCATCAAGCCATCCATCCAGCCATCCATCCATCAATCCATCCGCCCAGCCAGCCATCCATCCAGCCATCCAGCCATCCACCCATTAATCCATCCCTCCAGCCAGCCATCCATCCAGCCATCCATCCATCCAGCCATCCATCCAGCCATCCATCCATCCAGCCATCCATCCTGCCATCCATCCATCCATCCATCCCTCCAGCCAGCCATTCATTCAGCCATCCATCCATCCAGCCATCCAGCCAGCTATCCATCCATCCATCCATCCATCCCTCCAGCCAGCCATCCATCCAGCCATCCCTCCATCCAGCCATCCAACCAGCCATCCATGCATTCATCCATCTCTCCATCAAGCCATCCATCCAGCCATTCATCCATCCATCCATACCTCCAGCCAGACAGCCATCCATCCATCCATCCATCCAGCCTTCCATCCAGCCATCCATCCAGCCATCCTTCCCTCCAGCCAGCCATCCATCCAGCCATCCATCCATCCAGCCGCCCATCCATCCATCCATCCATCCATCCATCCCTCCAGCCAGTCATCCAACCAGCCATCCATCCATCCAGCCATCCATCCATCCATCCATCCATCCATCCCTCCAGCCAGCCATTCATCCAGCCATCCATCCATTCAGCCATCCATCCATCCATCCCTCCAGCCAGCCAACCATCCAGCCATCCCTCCATCCAGCTATCCATCCATCCATCCCACCAGCCAGCCATCCATCCAGGCATCCATCCAGCAATCCATCCAGCTGTCCATTCATCAATCCATCCCCCCAGCCAGCCATCCAACCAGCCATCCATGCATTCATCCATCTCTCCATCAAGCCATCCATCCAGCCATTCATCCATCCATCCATACCTCCAGCCAGACAGCCATCCATCCATCCATCCATCCAGCCTTCCATCCAGCCATCCATCCAGCCATCCTTCCCTCCAGCCAGCCATCCATCCATCCAGCCGCCCATCCATCCATCCATCCATCCATCCATCCCTCCAGCCAGTCATCCAACCAGCCATCCATCCATCCAGCCATCCATCCATCCATCCATCCATCCATCCCTCCAGCCAGCCATTCATCCAGCCATCCATCCATTCAGCCATCCATCCAGCCATCCAACCATCCATCCCTCCAGCAAGCCATCCATCCAGCCATCCATTCATCCAGCCATCCATCCAGCCATCCATCCATCCACCATCCCTCCAGCCAGCCATCCATCAAGCCATCCCTCCATCCAGCCATCCATCCAGCCATCCAACCATTCATCCATCTCTCCAGCCAGCCATACATCCAGCCATCCATCCATCCATCCAGCCATCCATTCAGCAATGCATCCATCCATCCATCCCTTCAACCATCCATCCATTCAGCCATCCATCCAGCAATCCATCCATCCATCCATCCCTCCAGCCAGCCATCCATCCAGCCATCCATCCGTCCAGGCATCCATCCATCCATCCATGCATCCATCCATCCTTTCAGCCAGCCATCCATCTAGCCATCCATCCTTCCATCCATCCAGCCAGCCATCCATCCAGCCATTCATCCATCCATCCATACCTCCAGCCAGACAGCCATCCATCCATCCATCCATCCAGCCATCCATCCAGCCATCCATCCATCAATCCATCCGCCCAGCCAGCCATCCATCCAGCCATCCAGCCATCCACCCATTAATCCATCCCTCCAGCCAGCCATCCATCCAGCCATCCATCCATCCAGCCATCCATTCAGCAATCCATCCATCCATCCATCCCTCCCGCCGGCCATCCATTCAGCCATCCATCCATCCAGCCATCCATCCAGCCATCCATCCATCCGTCCCTCCAGCCAGCCATCCATCCAGCCATCCATCCATCCAGCATTCCATCCAGCCATCCATCCATCCATCCTTCCCTCCAGCCAGCCATCCATCCAGCCATCCATCCATCCAGCCGCCCATCCAGCCATCCATCCATCCATCCATCCCTCCAGCCAGTCATCCAACCAGCCATCCATCCATCCAGCCATCCATCCAGCCATCCATCCATCCATCCATCCCTCCACCCAGCCATTCATCCAGCCATCCATCCATTCAGCCATCCATCCAGCCATCCAACCATCCATCCCTCCAGCAAGCCATCCATCCAGCCATCCATTCATCCAGCCATCCATCCAGCCATCCATCCATCCCTCCAGCCAGCCATCCATCCAGCCATCCCTCCATCCAGCCATCCATCCAGCCATCCAACCATTCATCCAGCTCTCCAGCCAGCCATACATCCAGCCATCCATCCATCCATCCAGCCATCCATCATCCATCCATCCCTCCTTCCAGCCAGTCATTAAGCCATCCATCCATCCAGCCATCCATCCAGCCATCCATCCCTCCTGCCAGCCAGCCATCCAGCCATCCCTCCATCCACCCATCCATCCAGCCATCCATCCATCCATCCCTCCAGCCAGCCAACCATCCAGCCATCCCTCCATCCAGCTATCCATCCATCCATCCCACCAGCCAGCCATCCATCCAGGCATCCATCCAGCAATCCATCCAGCTGTCCATTCATCAATCCACCCCTCCAGCCAGCCATCCATCAAGCCATCCATCCATCCAGCCGTCCATTCAGCCATCCATCCATCCATCCATCCATTCAGCCTGCCAGCCATCCAGCCATCCATCCATCCAGCCATCCATCCAGCCATCCATCCCTCCAGCCAGCCATCCATCCAGCCATCCATCCGTCCAGCCATCCATCCATCCATCCATCCATCCATTCCTCCAGCCAGCCATCCATCCAGCCATCCATCCTTCCAGCTATCCATCCAGCCATCCATCCATCCAACCATCGCTCCAGCCAGCCATCCATCCAGCCAGCCATCCAGCCATCCATCCATCAATCCATCCCTCCAGCTTGCCATGCATCCAGCCATCCTTCCATCCAGCCATCCATCCAGACATCCATCCATGACTCCATCCCTCCAGCCAGCCATCCATCCATCCATCGATCTAGCCATCCATTCAGCCATCCATCCATCCATCCATCCCTGCAGCCAGCCATCCATCCAGCCTTCCATCCATCCAGCCATCCGTACAGCCATTCATTAATCCATTCATTCCTCCAGCCAGCAATCCATCCAGTCATCCATCCAGCCATCCATCCAGCCATCCATCCATCCATCCATCACTCCAGCCAGCCATCCATCCAGCCATCCATCCATCCAGCCATCCATCGAGCCATCCATCCATCCATCCCTCCAGCCAGCCATCCGTCCAGCCATCCATCCATCCAGCCATCCATCCATCCATCCATCCATCCATCCCTCCAGCCAGCCATCCATCCGGACATCCATCCATCCAGCCATCCATCCCTCCAGCCAGCCATCCATCCAGCCATCCCTCCATCCAGCCATCCATCCAGCTATCCATGCACTCATCCATCTCTCCATCCAGCCATCCATCCAGCCATTCATCCATCCATCCATACCTCCAGCCATGCAGCCATCCATCCATCAATCCATCCCTCCAGCCAGCCATGCATCCAGCCCTCCCTCCATCCAGCTATCCATCCATCCATCCATCCCACCAGCCAGCCATCCATCCAGCCATCCATCCAGCTATCCATCCAGCCGTCCATTCATCAATCCATTCCTCCAGCCAGCCATCCATCAAGCCATCCATCCACCCAGCCGTCCATTCAGCCATCCATCCATCCATTCATCCCTTCAGCCTGCCAGCCATCCAGCCATCCATCCATCCAGCCTTCCATCCAGCCATCCATCCATCCATCCCTCCAGCCAGCCATTCATCCAGCGATCCATCCATTCAGCCATCCATCCATCCATCCATCCCTCCAGCCAGCCATCCATCCAGCCATCCATCCGTCCAGCCATCCATCCATCCAACCATCCATCCATCCCTCCAGCCAGCCATCCATCCAGCCATCCATCCTTCCAGCCATCCATCCAGCCATCCATCCATCCATCCATCCCTCCAGCCAGCCATCCATCCAGCCAACCATCCAGCCATCCATCCATCAGTCCATTCCTCCAGCCAGCCATGCATCCAGCCATCCTTCCATCCAGCCATCCATCCAGACATCCATCCATGACTCCATCCCTCCAGCCAGCCATCCATCCATCCATCGATCTAGCCATCCATTCAGCCATCCATCCATCCATCCATCCCTGCAGCCAGCCACCCATCCAGCCTTCCATCCATCCAGCCATCCGTCCAGCCATTCATTAATCCATCCATTCCTCCAGCCAGCAATCCATCCAGCCATCCATTTAGCCATCCATCCAGCCATCCATCCATCCGTCCATCACTCCAGCCAGCCATCCATCCAGCCATCCATCCATCGAGCCATCCATCGAGCCATCCATCCATCCATCCCTCCAGCCAGCCATCCATCCAGCCATCCATCCATCCAGCCATCCATCCATCCATCCATCCAACCATCCATCCCTCCAGCCAGCCATCCATCCGGACATCCATCCATCCAGCCATCCATCCCTCCAGCCAGCCAACCATCCAGCCATCCCTCCATCCAGCTATCCATCCATCAATCCATCCCACAAGCCAGCCATCCATCCAGCCATCCATCCAGCTATCCATCCAGCCATCCATTCATCAATCCATCCCTCCAGCCAGCCATCCATCAAGCCATCCATCCATCCAGCCGTCCATTCAGCCATCCATCCATCCATCCATCCCTTCAGCCTGCCAGCCATCCATCCATCCATCCATCCAGCCATCCATCAAGCCATCCATCTATCCAGCAATCCATCCATCCATCCATCCATCCATCAATCCCGCCAGCGAGTCATCCATCCAGCCATCCATCCATCCAGCCATCCATCCATCCATCCATCCCTCCAGCCAGCCATTCATTCAGCCATCCATCCATCCAGCCATCCATCCAGCTATCCATCCATCCATCCATCCATCCCTCTAGCAAGCCATCCATCCAGCCATCCAGCCATCCATCCAGCCATCCATCCATCCATCCATCCCTCCAGCCAGCCATCCATCCAGCCATCCCTCCATCCAGCCATCCATCCAGCCATCCATGCATTCATCCATCTCTCCATCAAGCCATCCATCCAGCCATTCATCCATCCATCCATACCTCCAGCCAGACAGCCATCCATCCATCCATCCATCTAGCCTTCCATCCAGCCATCCATCCATTCATCCTTCCCTCCAGCCAGCCATCCATCCAGCCATCCATCCATCCAGCCGCCCATCCAGCCATCCATCCATCCATCCATCCCTCCAGCCAGTCGTCCAACCAGCCATCCATCCATCCAGCCATCCATCCATCCATCCATCCATCCATCCCTCCAGCCAGCCATTCATCCAGCCATCCATCCATTCAGCCATCCATCCAGCCATCCAACCATCCATCCCTCCAGCAAGCCATCCATCCAGCCATCCATTCATCCAGCCATCCATCCAGCCATCCATCCATCCATCTCTCCAGCCAGCCATCCATCAAGCCATCCCTCCATCCAGCCATCCATCCAGCCATCCAACCATTCATCCATCTCTCCAGCCAGCCATACATCCAGCCATCCATCCATCCATCCTGCCATCCATTCAGTAATCCATCCATCCATCCATCCCTTCAGCCATCCATCCATCCATCCATCCCTCCAGCCAGCCATCCTTCCAGCCATCCATCCGTCCAGCCATCCAGCCATCCATCCATCCATCCATCCATCCCTCCAGCCAGCCATCCATCCAGCCATCCATCCTTCCAGCCATCCATCCAGCCATCCATCCATCCAACCATCCCTCCAGCCAGCCATCGATCCAGCCAGCCATCCAGCCATCCATTCATCAATCCATCCCTCCAGACAGCCATGCATCCAGCCATCCTTCCATCCAGCCATCCATCCAGACATCAATCCATGACTCCATCCCTCCAGCCAGCCATCCAACCATCCATCGATCTAGCCATCCATTCAGCCATCCATCCATCCATCCATCCCTGCATCCAGCCATACATCCAGCCTTCCATCCATCCATCCATCCGTCCAGCCATCCATCCCTCCAGCCAGTCATCCAACCAGCCATCCATCCATCCAGCCATCCATCCAGCCATCCATCCATCCATCCATCACTCCAGCCAGCCATCCATCCAGCCATCCATCCATCCATCCATCCCTCCAGCCAGTCATCCAACCAGCCATTCATCCATCCAGCCATCCATCCAGCCATCCATCAATCCATCCATCCCTCCAGCCAGCCATTCATCCAGCCATCCATCCATTCAACCATCCATCCAGCCATCCAACCATCCATCCCTCCAGCAAGCCATCCACCCAGCCATCCGTTCATCCAGCCAACCATCCAGCCATCCATCCATCCATCCAACCCTCCAGCCAGCCATCCATCCAGCCATCCCTCCATCCAGCCATCCATCCAGCCATCCAACCATTCATCCATCTCTCCAGCCAGCCATACATCCAGCCATCCATCCATCCATCCAGCTATCCATCCATCAATCCATCCCTCCAGCCAGCCAGCCATCCAGCCATCCCTCCATCCAGCCATCCATCCAGCCATCCATCCATCCATCCCTCCAGGCAGCCAACCATCCAGCCATCCCTCCATCCAGCTATCCATCCATCCATCCATCCCACCAGCCAGCCAGCCATCCAGCCATCCATTCAGCTATCCATCCAGCCATCCATTCATCAATCCATCCCTCCAGCCAGCCATCCATCAAGCCATCCATCCATCCAGCCGTCCATTCAGCCATCCATCCTTCCATCCATCCCTTCAGCCTGCCAGCCATCCATCCATCCAGCCATCCATCCTGCCATCCATCCATCCATCCATCCCTCCAGCCAGCCATTCATCCAGCCATCCATCCATCCAGCCATCCGTCCAGCTATCCATCCATCCATCCTTCCATCCCTCCAGCAAGCCATCCATCCAACCATCCAGCCATCCATCCAGCCATCCATCCATCCATCCATCCCTCCAGCCAGCCATCCATCCAGCCATCCCTCCATCCATCTATCCATCCAGCCATCCATGCATTCATCCATCTCTCCATCCAGCCATCCATGCAGCCATTCATCCATCCATCCATACCTCCAGCCAGCCAGCCATCCATCCATCCATCCATCCAGCCATCCATGCAGCCATCCATCCATCAATCCATCCGCCCAGCCAGACATCCATCCAGCCATCCAGCCATCCAGCCATCCATCCATCCATCCATCCATTAATCCATCCCTCCAGCCAGCCATCCATCCAGCCATCCATCCATCCAGCCATCCATTCAGCAATCCATCCATCCATCCATCCCTTCAGCCAGCCATCCATTCGGCCATCCATCCATCCAGCCATCCATCCATCCATCCCTCCAGCCAGCCATCCATCCAGCCATCCATCCATCCAGCCATCCATCCAGCCATCCATCCATCCATCCATCCCTCCCGCCAGCCATCCATTCAGCCATCCATCCATCCAGCCATCCATCCAGCCATCCATCCTTCCGTCCCTCCAGCCTTCCAGCCATCCAGCCATCCATCCATCCAACCATCCCTCCAGCCAGCCATCCACCCAGCCATCCCTCCATTCATCCGTCCATCCATCCATCCATCCAGCCATCCAACCATCCAGCCAGCCGTCCAGCCAGCCATCCCTCCATACAGCCATTCTTCCAGCCATCCATCCATCCGTCACCCCCGCCAGCCATCCATCCAGCCATCCCTCCATCCAGCCATGCATCCAGCCATCCATCCATCCATCCATCCATCCATCCATCCATCCATCCAGCCATCCATCCATCCAGCCTTCCAGCCATCCAGCCATCCATCCATCCAACCATCCATCTATCCAGCCATCCAACCATCCATCCATCCAGCCATCCATCAAGCCATCCATCCATCCAGCCATCCATCCAGCCATCCATCCATCCATCCATCCCCCCAGCGAGTCATCCATCCAGCCATCCATCCTCCAGCCATCCATCCTGCCATCCATCCATCCATCCCTCCAGCCAGCCATTCATCCAGCCATCCATCCATCCAGCCATCAATCCAGCCATCCATCCATCCATCCGTCCCTCCAGCCAGCCATCCATTCAGCCATCCATCCATCCAGCCTTCCATCCAGCCATCCATCCAGCCTTACATCCATCCATCCATCCCATCAGCCAGCCATCCATCCAGCCATCCCTCCATCCAGCCATCCACCTAGCCATCCATGCATTCATCCATCTCTCCATCCAGCCATCCATCCAGCCATTATCCATCCATCCATACCTCCTGACAGCCAGCCATCCATCCATCCAGCCATCCATCCATCAATCCATCCGCCCAGCCAGACATCCATCCAGCCATCCAGCCATCCAGCCATCCATCCATCCATTAATCCATCCCTCCAGCCAGCCATCCATCCAGCCATCCATCCATCCAGCCATCCATTCAGCAATCCATCCATCCATCCATCCATTCAGCCAGCCATCCATTCGGCCATCCATCCATCCAGCCATCCATCCATCCATCCATCACTCCAGCCAGCCATCCATCCAGCCATCCCTCCATCCAGCCATCCATCCAGCCATCCATGCATTCATCCATCTCTCCATCAAGCCATCCATCCAGCCATTCATCCATCCATCCATACCTCCAGCCAGACAGCCATCCATCCATCCAGCCATCCATCCATCCATCCATCCATCCATCCCTCCAGCCAGCCATTCATCCAGCCATCCATCCATTCAGCCATCCATCCAGACATCCAACCATCCATCCCTCCAGCAAGCCATCCATCCAGCCATCCATTCATCCAGCCATCCATCCAGCCATCCATCCATCTATCCATCCATCTCTCCAGCCAGCCATCCATCAAGCCATCCCTCCATCCAGCCATCCATCCAGCCATCCAACCATTCATCCATCTCTCCAGCCAGCCATACATCCAGCCATCCATCCATCCATCCAGCCATCCATTCAGTAATCCATCCATCCATCCATCCCTTCAGCCATCCATCCATTCAGCCATCCATCCAGCCATCCATCCATCCATCCATCCCTCCAGCCAGCCATCCATCCAGCCATCCATCCGCCCAGCCATCCATCCATCCATCCATCCATCCATCCCTCCAGCCAGCCATCCATCCAGCCATCCATCCTTCCAGCCATCCATCCAGCCATCCATCCCTCCAGCCATTCATCCATCCATCCATCCATCCATCCAGCCATCCATGCAGCCATCCATCCATCAATCCATCCGCCCAGCCAGACATCCATCCAGCCATCCAGCCATCCAGCCATCCATCCATCCATCCATCCATTAATCCATCCCTCCAGCCAGCCATCCATCCAGCCATCCATCCATCCAGCCATCCATTCAGCAATCCACCCATCCATCCATCCCTTCAGCCAGCCATCCATTCGGCCATCCATCCATCCAGCCATCCATCCATCCATCCCTCCAGCCAGCCATCCATCCAGCCATCCATCCATCCAGCCATCCATCCAGCCATCCATCCATCCATCCATCCCTCCCGCCAGCCATCCATTCAGCCATCCATCCATCCAGCCATCCATCCAGCCATCCATCCTTCCGTCCCTCCAGCCTTCCAGCCATCCAGCCATCCATCCATCCAACCATCCCTCCAGCCAGCCATCCACCCAGCCATCCCTCCATCCATCCGTCCATCCATCCATCCATCCAGCCATCCAACCATCCAGCCAGCCGTCCAGCCAGCCATCCCTCCATACAGCCATTCATCCAGCCATCCATCCATCCGTCACCCCCGCCAGCCATCCATCCAGCCATCCCTCCATCCAGCCATGCATCCAGCCATCCATCCATCCATCCATCCATCCATCCATCCATCCATCCAGCCATCCATCCATCCAGCCTTCCAGCCATCCAGCCATCCATCCATCCAACCATCCATCCATCCAGCCATCCAACCATCCATCCATCCAGCCATCCATCAAGCCATCCATCCATCCAGCCATCCATCCAGCCATCCATCCATCCATCCATCCCCCCAGCGAGTCATCCATCCAGCCATCCATCCTCCAGCCATCCATCCTGCCATCCATCCATCCATTCATCCCTCCAGCCAGCCATTCATCCAGCCATCCATCCATCCAGCCATCCATCCAGCCATCCATCCGTCCCTCCAGCCAGCCATCCATCCAGCCATCCATCCATCCAGCCTTCCATCCAGCCATCCATCCAGCCTTACATCCATCCATCCATCCCTCCAGCCAGCCATCCATCCAGCCATCCCTCCATCCAGCCATCCATCCAGCCATCCATGCATTCATCCATCTCTCCATCCAGCCATCCATCCAGCCATTATCCATCCATCCATACCTCCTGCCAGCCAGCCATCCATCCATCCATCCATCCATCCATCCATCCAGCCATCCATCCATCAATCCATCCGCCCAGCCAGACATCCATCCAGCCATCCAGCCATCCATCCATCCATTAATCCATCCCTCCAGCCAGCCATCCATCCAGCCATCCATCCATCCAGCCATCCATTCAGCAATCCATCCATCCATCCATCCATTCAGCCAGCCATCCATTCGGCCATCCATCCATCCAGCCATCCATCCATCCATCCATCACTCCAGCCAGCCATCCATCCAGCCATCCCTCCATCCAGCCATCCATCCAGCCATCCATGCATTCATCCATCTCTCCATCAAGCCATCCATCCAGCCATTCATCCATCCATCCATACCTCCAGCCAGACAGCCATCCATCCATCCATTTATCCAGCCTTCCATCCAGCCATCCATCCATCCATCCTTCCCTCCAGCCAGCCATCCATCCAGCCATCCATCCATCCAGCCGCCCATCCAGCCATCCATCCATCCATCCATCCCTCCAGCCAGTCATCCAACCAGCCATCCATCCATCCAGCCATCCATCCATCCATCCATCCCTCCAGCCAGCCATTCATCCAGCCATCCATCCATTCAGCCATCCATCCAGCCATCCAACCATCCATCCCTCCAGCAAGCCATCCATCCAGCCATCCATTCATCCAGCCATCCATCCAGCCATCCATCCATCCATCCATCCATCTCTCCAGCCAGCCATCCATCAAGCCATCCCTCCATCCAGCCATCCATCCAGCCATCCAACCATTCATCCATCTCTCCAGCCAGCCATACATCCAGCCATCCATCCATCCATCCAGCCATCCATTCAGTAATCCATCCATCCATCCATCCCTTCAGCCATCCATCCATTCAGCCATCCATCCAACCATCCATCCATCCATCCATCCCTCCAGCCAGCCATCCATCCAGCCATCCATCCGCCCAGCCATCCATCCATCCATCCATCCATCCCTCCAGCCAGCCATCCATCCAGCCATCCATCCTTCCAGCCATCCATCCAGCCATCCATCCATCCAACCATCCCTCCAGCCAGTCATCCATCCAGCCAGCCATCCAGCCATCCATTCATCAATCCATCCCTCCAGACAGCCATGCATCCAGCCATCCTTCCATCCAGCCATCCATCCAGACATCCATCCATGACTCCATCCCTCCAGCCAGCCATCCATCCATCCATCGATCTAGCCATCCATTCAGCCATCCATACATCCATCCATCCCTGCATCCAGCCATACATCCAGCCTTCCATCCATCCAGCCATCCGTCCAGCCATCCATCCCTCCAGCCAGTCATCCAACCAGCCATCCATCCATCCAGCCATCCATCCAGCCATCCATCCATCCATCCATCACTACAGCCAGCCATCCATCCAGCCATCCATCCATCCATCCATCCCTCCAGCCAGTCATCCAACCAGCCATCCATCCATCCAGCCATCCATCCAGCCATCCATCCATCCATCCATCCCTCCAGCCAGCCATTCATCCAGCCATCCATCCATTCAGCCATCCATCCAGCCATCCAACCATCCATCCCTCCAGCAAGCCATCCACCCAGCCATCCGTTCATCCAGCCAACCATCCAGCCATCCATCCATCCATCCAACCCTCCAGCCAGCCATCCATCCAGCCATCCCTCCATCCAGCCATCCATCCAGCCATCCAACCATTCATCCATCTCTCCAGCCAGCCATACATCCAGCCATCCATCCATCCAGCCAGCCATCCATCCATCAATCCATCCCTCCACCCAGCCAGCCATCCAGCCATCCCTCCATCAAGCCATCCATCCAGCCATCCATCCATCCATCCCTCCAGGCAGCCAACCATCCAGTCATCCCTCCATCCAGCTATCCATCCATCCATCCATCCCACCAGCCAGCCAGCCATCCAGCCATCCATTCAGCTATCCATCCAGCCATCCATTCATCAATCCATCCCTCCAGCCAGCCATCCATCAAGCCATCCATCCATCCAGCCGTCCATTCAGCCATCCATCCTTCCATCCATCCCTTCAGCCTGCCAGCCATCCATCCATCCAGCCATCCATCCTGCCATCCATCCATCCATCCATCCCTCCAGCCAGCCATTCATCCAGCCATCCATCCATCCAGCCATCCGTCCAGCTATCCATCCATCCATCCTTCCATCCCTCCAGCAAGCCATCCATCCAACCATCCAGCCATCCATCCAGCCATCCATCCATCCATCCATCCCTCCAGCCAGCCATCCATCCAGCCATCCCTCCATCCATCTATCCATCCAGCCATCCATGCATTCATCCATCTCTCCATCCAGCCATCCATGCAGTCATTCATCCATCCATCCATACCTCCAGCCAGCCAGCCATCCATCCATCCATCCATCCAGCCATCCATGCAGCCATCCATCCATCAATCCATCCGCCCAGCCAGACATCCATCCAGCCATCCAGCCATCCAGCCATCCATCCATCCATCCATCCATTAATCCATCCCTCCAGCCAGCCATCCATCCAGCCATCCATCCATCCAGCCATCCATTCAGCAATCCATCCATCCCTTCAGCCAGCCATCCATTCGGCCATCCATCCATCCAGCCATCCATCCATCCATCCCTCCAGCCAGCCATCCATCCAGCCATCCATCCATCCAGCCATCCATCCAGCCATCCATCCATCCATCCATCCCTCCCGCCAGCCATCCATTCAGCCATCCATCCATCCAGCCATCCATCCAGCCATCCATCCTTCCGTCCCTCCAGCCTTCCAGCCATCCAGCCATCCATCCATCCAACCATCCCTCCAGCCAGCCATTCACCCAGCCATCCCTCCATCCATCCGTCCATCCATCCATCCATCCAGCCATCCAACCATCCAGCCAGCCGTCCAGCCAGCCATCCCTCCATACAGCCATTCATCCAGCCATCCATCCATCCGTCACCCCCGCCAGCCATCCATCCAGCCATCCCTCCATCCAGCCATGCATCCAGCCATCCATCCATCCATCCATCCATCCATCCATCCATCCATCCATCCATCCAGCCATCCATCCATCCAGCCTTCCAGCCATCCAGCCATCCATCCATCCAACCATCCATCCATCCAGCCATCCAACCATCCATCCATCCAGCCATCCATCAAGCCATCCATCCATCCAGCCATCCATCCAGCCATCCATCCATCCATCCATCCCCCCAGCGAGTCATCCATCCAGCCATCCATCCTCCAGCCATCCATCCAGCCATCCATCCATCCATCCGTCCCTCCAGCCAGCCATCCATCCATCCATCCCTCCAGCCAGCCATCCATCCAGCCATCCCTCCATCCAGCCATCCATCCAGCCATCCATGCATTCATCCATCTCTCCATCCAGCCATCCATCCAGCCATTATCCATCCATCCATACCTCCTGCCAGCCAGCCATCCATCCATCCATCCATCCATCCAGCCATCCATCCATCAATCCATCCGCCCAGCCAGACATCCATCCAGCCATCCAGCCATCCAGCCATCCATCCATCCATTAATCCATCCCTCCAGCCAGCCATCCATCCAGCCATCCATCCATCCAGCCATCCATTCAGCAATCCATCCATCCATCCATCCATTCAGCCAGCCATCCATTCGGCCATCCATCCATCCAGCCATCCATCCATCCATCCCTCCAGCCAGCCATCCATCCAGCCATCCATCCAGCCATCCATCCAGCCATCCATCCATCCATCCATCCCTCCCGCCAGCCATCCATTCAGCCATCCATCCATCCAGCCATCCATTCAGCCATCCATCCATCCGTCCCTCCAGCCAGCCATCCATCCAGCCATCCATCCATCCAGCCTTCCATCCAGCCATCCATCCATCCATCCTTCCCTCCAGCCAGCCATCCATCCAGCCATCCATCCATCCAGCCGCCCATCCAGCCATCCATACATCCATCCATCCCTCCAGCCAGTCATCCAACCAGCATTCCATCCATCCAGCCATCCATCCAGCCATCCATCCATCCATCCCTCCAGCCAGCCATTCATCCAGCCATCCATCCATCCAGCCATCCATCGAGCCATCCATTCATCCATCCATCCCTCCAGCCAGCCATCCATCCAGCCATCCATCCATCCAGCCATCCATCCATCCCTCCAGCCAGCCATCCATCCGGACATCCATCCATCCAGCCATCCATCCCTCCAGCCAGCCATCCATCCAGCCATCCCTCCATCCAGCCATCCATCCAGCCATCCATGCATTCATCCATCTCTCCATCCAGCCATCCATCCAGCCATTCGTCCATCCATCCATACCTCCAGCCAGCCAGCCATCCATCCATCCATCCATCCAGCCATCCATCCAGCCATCCATCCATCAATCCATCCGCCCAGCGAGCCATCCATCCAGCCATCCAGCCATCAAGCCATCCATCCATCCAGCCATCCATTCAGCAATCCATCCATCCATCCATCCCTTCAGCCAGCCATCCATTCGGCCATCCATCCATCCAGCCATCCATCCATCCATCCCTCCAGCCAGCCATCCATCCAGCCATCCATCCATCCAGCCATCCATCCAGCCATCCATCCATCCATCCATCCCTCCCGCCAGCCATCCATTCAGCCATCCATCCATCCAGCTATCCATCCAGCCATCCATTAATCCATCCGTCCCTCCAGCCAGCCATCCATCCAGCCATCCATCCATCCAGCCTTCCATCCATCCATCCATCCAACCATTCTTCCCTCCAGCCAGCCATCCAACCAGCCATCCATCCATCCAGCCACCCATCCAGCCATCCATCCATCCATCCATCCCTCCAGCCAGTCATCCAACCAGCCATCCATCCATCCAGCCATCCATCCAGCCACCCATCCATCCATCCATCCCTCCAGCCAGCCATTCATCCAGCCATCCATCCATTCAGCCATCCATCCAGCCATCCAACTATCCATCCCTCCAGCAAGCCATCCATCCAGCCATCCATTCATTCAGCCATCCATCCAGCCATCCAACCATTCATCCATCTCTCCAGCCAGCCATACATCCAGCCATCCATCCATCCATCCAGCCATCCATCCATCCATCCATCCCTCCTTCCAGCCAGTCATTAAACCATCCATCCATCCAGCCATCCATCCAGCCATCCATCCCTCCAGCCAGCCATTCATTAAGCCATCCCTCCATCCAGCCATCCATCCAGCCATCCATCCATCCATCCATCCATCCCTCCAGCCAGCCAACCATCCAGCCATCCCTCCATCCAGCTATCCATCCATCCATCCATCCCACCAGCCAGCCATCCATCCAGCCATCATCCAGCTATCCATCCAGCCATCCATTCATCAATCCATCCCTCCAGCCAGCCATCCATCAAGCCATCCATCCATCCAGCCGTCCATTCAGCCATCCATCCATCCATCCCTTCAGCCTGCCAGCCATCCATCCATCCATCCATCCAGCCATTCATCAAGCCATGCATCCATCCAGCCATCCAACCATGCATCCATCCATCTATCCATCCCGCCAGCGAGTCATCCATCCAGCCATCCATCCATCCAACCATCCATCCTGCCATCCATCCATCCATCCATCCCTCCAGCCAGCCATTCATCCAGCCATCCATCCATCCAGCCATCCATCCAGCTATCCATCCATTCCTCTAGCAAGCCATCCATCCAGCCATCCAGCCATCCATCCAGCCATCAATCCATCCATCCATCCCTCCAGCCAGCCATCCATCCAGCCATCCCTCCATCCAGCCATCCATCCAGCCATCCATGCATTCATCCACCTCTCCATCCAGCCATCCATCCTGCCATTCATCCATCCATCCATACCTCCAGCCAGACAGCAATCCATCCATCCATCCATCCAGCCATCCATCCAGCCATCCATCCATCAATCCATCCGCCCAGCCAGCCATCCATCCAGCCATCCATCCACCCATTAATACATCCCTCCAGCCAGCCATCCATCCAGCCATCCATCCGTCCAGCCATCCATTCAGCAATCCATCCATCCATCCATCCCTTCAGCCAGTCATCCATTCGGCCATCCATCCATCCAGCCATCCATCCATCCATCCCTCCAGCCAGCCATCCATCCAGCCATCCATCCATCCATCCATCCATCCCTCCCGCCAGCCATCCATCCAGCCATCCATCCAGCCATCCAACCATTCATCCATCTCTCCAGCCAGCCATACATCCAGCCATCCATCCATCCAACCAGCCATCCATCCATCCATCCATCCCTCCTTCCAGCCAGTCATTAAGCCACCCATCCATCCAGCCATCCATCCAGCCATCCATCCCTCCAGCCAGCCAGCCATCCAGCCATCCCTCCATCCAGCCATCCATCCAGCCATCCATCCATCCATCCATCCCTCCAGCCAGCCAACCATCCAGCCATCCCTCCATCCAGCGATCCATCCATCCCACCAGCCAGCCATCCATCCAGCCATCCATCCAGCTATCCATCCAGCCATCCATTCATCAATCCATCCCTCCAGCCAGCCATTCATCAAGCCATCCATCCATCCAGCCGTCCATTCAGCCATCCATCCATCCATCCATCCCTTCAGCCTGCCAGCCAGCCATCCATCCATCCATCCAGCCATCCATCAAGCCATCCATCCATCCAGCCATCCATCCATCCATCCATCCATCCCGCCAGCGAGTCATCCATCCATCCATCCATCCATCCAGCCTTCCATCCTGCCATCCATCCATCCATCCATCCCTCCAGCCAGCCATTCATCCAGCCATCCATCCATCCAGCCATCCATCCAGCTATCCATCCATTCATCCATCCATCCCTCTAGCAAGCCATCCATCCAGCCATCCATCCAGCCATCCATTCAGCCATCCCTCCATCCAGCCATCCATCCAGCCATCCATGCATTCATCCATCTCTCCATCCAGCCATCCATCCAGCCATTCATCCATCCATCCATACCTCCAGCCAGACAGCCATCCATCCATCCATCCATCCAGCCATCCATCCAGCCATCCATCCATCAATCCATCCGCCCAGCCAGCCATCCATCCAGCCATCCAGCCATCCACCCATTAATCCATCCCTCCAGCCAGCCATCCATCCAGCCATCCATCCATCCAGCCATCCATTCAGCAATCCATCCATCCATCCATCCCTTCAGCCAGCCATCCATTCGGCCATCCATCCATCCAGCCATCCATCCATCCATCCCTCCAGCCAGCCATCCATCCAGCCATCCATCCATCCAGCCATCCATCCAGCCATCCATACATCAGTCCATTCCTCCCGCCAGCCATCCATTCAGCCATCCATCCATCCAGCCATCCATCCAGCCATCCATCCATCCGTCCCTCCAGCCAGCCATCCATCCAGCCATCCATCAATCCTGCCTTCCATCCAGCCATCCATCCATCCATCCATCCTTCCCTCCAGCCAGCCATCCATCCAGCCATCCATCCATCCAGCCGCCCATCCAGCCATCCATCCATCCAGCCGCCCATCCAGCCATCCATCCAACCAGCCATCCATCCATCCAGCCATCCATCCATTCGGCCATCCATCCATCCAGCCATCCATCCATCCATCCCTCCAGCCAGCCATCCATCCAGCCATCCATCCATCCAGCCATCCATCCAGCCATCCATACATCCGTCCATTCCTCCCGCCAGCCATCCATTCAGCCATCCATCCATCCAGCCATCCATCCAGCCATCCATCCATCCGTCCCTCCAGCCAGCCATCCATCCAGCCATCCATCCATCCAGCCTTCCATCCAGCCATCCATCCATCCATCCATCCTTCCCTCCAGCCAGCCATCCATCCAGCCATCCATCCATCCAGCCGCCCATCCAGCCATCCATCCATCCATCCCTCCAGCTAGTCATCCAACCAGCCATCCATCCATCCAGCCATCCATCCATTCAGCCATCCATCCAGCCATCCAACCATCCATCCCTCCAGCAAGCCATCCATCCAGCCATCCATTCATCCAGTCATCCATCCAGCCATCCATCCATCCATCCCTCCAGCCAGCCATCCATCCAGCCATCCCTCCATCCAGCCATCCATCCACCCATCTAACCATTCATCCATCTCTCCAGCCAGCCATACATCCAGCCATCCATCCATCCATCCAGCCATCCATCATCCATCCATCCCTCCTTCCAGCCAGTCATTAAGCCATCCATCCATCCAGCCATCCGTCCAGCCATCCATCCCTCCTGCCAGCCAGCCATCCCTCCATCCAACCATCCATCCAGCCATCCATCCATCCATCCCTCCAGCCATCCAACCATCCATCCATCCATCCATCCATCCCACCAGCCAGCCATCCATCCAGGCATCCATCCAGCAATCCATCCAGCCGTCCATTCATCAATCCATCCCTCCAGCCAGCCATCCATCAAGTCATCCATCCATCCAGCCGTTCATTCAGCCATCCATCCATCCATCCCTTCAGCCTGCCAGCCATCCAGCCATCCATCCATCCAGCCATCCATCCAGCCATCCATCCATCCATCCATCCCTCCAGCCAGGCATTCATCCATCCATCCCTCCAGCCAGCCATCCATCCAGCCATCCATCCGTCCAGCCATCCATCCATCCATCCATCCATCCATCCATCCATTCCTCCAGCCAGCCATCCATCCAGCCATCCATCCTTCCAGCCATCCATCCAGCCATCTATCCATCCAACCATCCCTCCAGCCAGCCATCCATCCAGCCAGCCATCCAGCCGTCCATCCATCAATCTATCCCTCCAGCTTGCCATGCATCCAGCCATCCTTCCATCCAGCCACCCATCCAGACATCCATCCATGACTCCATCCCTCCAGCCAGCCATCCATCCATCCTTCGATCTAGCCATCCATTCAGCCATCCATCCATCACTGCATCCAGCCATACATCCAGCCTTCCATCCATCCAGCCATCCGTCCAGCCATTCATTAATCCATCCATTCCTCCAGCCAGCAATTCATCCAGCCATCCATCCAGCCATCCATCCAGCCATCCATCCATCCATCCATCACTCCAGCCACCCATCCATCCAGCCATCCATCCATCCATCCATCCCTCCAGCCAGTCATCCAACCAGCCATCCATCCATCCAGCCATCCATCCAGCCATCCATCCATCCATCCATCCCTCCAGCCAGCCATTCATCCAGCCATCCATCCATTCAGCCATCCATACAGCCATCCAACCATCCATCCCTCCAGCAAGCCATCCATCCAGCCATCCGTTCATCCAGCCAACCATCCAGCCATCCATCCATCCATCCAACCCTCCAGCCAGCCATCCATCCAGCCATCCCTCCATCCAGCCATCCATCCAGCCATCCAACCATTCATCCATCTCTCCAGCCAGCCATACATCCAGCCATCCATCCATCCATCCAGCCATCCATCCATCAATCCATCCCTCCAGCCAGCCAGCCATCCAGCCATCCCTCCATCCAGCCATCCATCCAGCCATCCATCCATCCATCCCTCCAGGCAGCCAACCATCCAGCCATCCCTCCATCCAGCTATCCATCCATCCATCCATCCCACCAGCCAGCCAGCCATCCAGCCATCCATTCAGCTATCCATCCAGCCATCCATTCATCAATCCATCCCTCCAGCCAGCCATCCATCAAGCCATCCATCCATCCAGCCGTCCATTCAGCCATCCATCATTCCATCCATCCCTTCAGCCTGCCAGCCATCCATCCATCGAGCCATCCATCCTGCCATCCATCCATCCATCCATCCCTCCAGCCAGCCATTCATCCAGCCATCCATCCATCCAGCCATCCGTCCAGCCATCCATCCATCCATCCTTCCATCCCTCCAGCAAGCCATCCATCCAACCATCCAGCCATCCATCCAGCCATCCATCCATCCATCCATCCCTCCAGCCAGCCATCCATCCAGCCATCCCTCCATCCATCTATCCATCCAGCCATCCATGCATTCATCCATCTCTCCATCCAGCCATCCATGCAGCCATTCATCCATCCATCCATACCTCCAGCCAGCCAGCCATCCATCCATCCATCCATCCAGCCATCCATGCAGCCATCCATCCATTAATCCATCCCTCCAGCCAGCCATCCATCCAGCCATCCATCCATCCAGCCATCCATTCAGCAATCCATCCATCCATCCATCCCTTCAGCCAGCCATCCATTCGGCCATCCATCCATCCAGCCATCCATCCATCCATCCCTCCAGCCAGCCATCCATCCAGCCATCCATCCATCCAGTCATCCATCCAGCCATCCATCCATCCATCCATCCCTCCCGCCAGCCATCCATTCAGCCATCCATCCATCCAGCCATCCATCCAGCCATCCATCCTTCCGTCCCTCCAGCCTTCCAGCCATCCAGCCATCCATCCATCCAACCATCCCTCCAGCCAGCCATTCACCCAGCCATCCCTCCATCCATCCGTCCATCCATCCATCCATCCAGCCATCCAACCATCCAGCCAGCCGTCCAGCCAGCCATCCCTCCATACAGCCATTCATCCAGCCATCCATCCATCCGTCACCCCCGCCAGCCATCCATCCAGCCATCCCTCCATCCAGCCATGCATCCAGCCATCCATCCATCCATCCATCCAGCCATCCATCCATCCATACCTCCAGCCAGACAGCCATCCATCCATCCATCCATCCAGCCTTCCATCCAGCCATCCATCCATCCATCCTTCCCTCCAGCCAGCCATCCATCCAGCCATCCATCCATCCAGCCGCCCATCCAGCCATCCATCCATCCATCCATCCCTCCAGCCAGTCATCCAACCAGCCATCCATCCATCCAGCCATCCATCCATCCATCCATCCATCCATCCCTCCAGCCAGCCATTCATCCAGCCATCCATCCATTCAGCCATCCATCCAGCCATCCAACCATCCATCCCTCCAGCAAGCCATCCATCCAGCCATCCATTCATCCAGCCATCCATCCAGCCATCCATCCATCCATCCATCCATCTCTCCAGCCAGCCATCCATTAAGCCATCCCTCCATCCAGCCATCCATCCAGCCATCCAACCATTCATCCATCTCTCCAGCCAGCCATACTTCCAGCCATCCATCCATTCATCCAGCCATCCATTCAGTAATCCATCCATCCATCCATCCCTTCAGCCATCCATCCATTCAGCCATCCATCCAGCCAGCCATCCATCCATCCATCCCTCCAGCCAGCCGTCCATCCAGACATCCATCCGCCCAGCCATCCATCCATCCATCCATCCATCCATCCATCCCTCCAGCCAGCCATCCATCCAGCCATCCATCCTTCCAGCCATCCATCCAGCCATCCATCCATCCAACCATCCCTCCAGCCAGCCATCCATCCAGCCAGCCATCCAGCCATCCATTCATCAATCCATCCCTCCAGACAGCCATGCATCCAGCCATCCTTCCATCCAGCCATCCATCCAGCCATCCATCCATGACTCCATCCCTCCAGCCAGCCATCCACCCATCCATCGATCTAGCCATCCATTCAGCCATCCATCCATCCATCCATCCCTGCATCCAGCCATACATCCAGCCTTCCATCCATCCAGCCATCCGTCCAGCCATCCATCCCTCCAGCCAGTCATCCAACCAGCCATCCATCCATCCAGCCATCCATCCAGCCATCCATCCATCCATCCATCACTCCAGCCAGCCATCCATCCAGCCATCCATCCATCCGTTCATCCCTCCAGCCAGTCATCCAACCAGCCATCCATCCATCCAGCCATCCATCCAGCCATCCATCCATCCATCCATCCCTCCAGCCAGCCATTCATCCAGCCATCCATCCATTCAGCCATCCATCCAGCCATCCAACCATCCATCCCTCCAGCAAGCCATCCACCCAGCCATCCGTTCATCCAGCCAACCATCCAGCCATCCATCCATCCATCCAACCCTCCAGCCAGCCATCCATCCAGCCATCCCTCCATCCAGCCATCCATCCAGCCATCCAACCATTCATCCATCTCTCCAGCCAGCCATACATCCAGCCATCCATCCATCCATCCAGCCATCCATCCATCAATCCATCCCTCCAGCCAGCCAGCCATCCAGCCATCCCTCCATCCAGCCATCCATCCAGCCATCCATCCATCCATCCCTCCAGGCAGCCAACCATCCAGCCATCCCTCCATCCAGCTATCCATCCATCCATATATTCCCACCAGCCAGCCAGACATCCAGCCATCCATTCAGCTATCCATCCAGCCATCCATTCATCAATCCATCCCTCCAGCCAGCCATCCATCAAGCCATCCATCCATCCAGCCGTCCATTCAGCCATCCATCCTTCCATCCATCACTTCAGCCTGCCAGCCATCCATCCATCCAGCCATCCATCCTGCCATCCATCCATCCATCCATCCCTCCAGCCAGCCATTCATCCAGCCATCCATCCATCCAGCCATCCGTCCAGCTATCCATCCATCCATCCTTCCATCCCTCCAGCAAGCCATCCATCCAACCATCCAGCCATCCATCCAGCCATCCATCCATCCATCCATCCCTCCAGCCAGCCATCCATCCAGCCATCCCTCCATCCATCTATCCATCCAGCCATCCATGCATTCATCCATCTCTCCATCCAGCCATCCATGCAGCCATTCATCCATCCATCCATACCTCCAGCCAGCCAGCCATCCAACCATCCAGCCAGCCGTCCAGCCAGCCATCCCTCCATACAGCCATTCATCCAGCCATCCATCCATCCGTCACCCCCGCCAGCCATCCATCCAGCCATCCCTCCATCCAGCCATGCATCCAGCCATCCATCCATCCATCCATCCATCCATCCATCCATCCATCCAGCCATCCATCCATCCAGCCTTCCAGCCATCCAGCCATCCATCCATCCAACCATCCATCCATCCAGCCATCCATCCATCCATCCATCCAGCCATCCATCAAGCCATCCATCCATCCAGCCATCCATCCAGCCATCCATCCATCCATCCATCCCCCCAGCGAGTCATCCATCCAGCCATCCATCCTCCAGCCATCCATCCAGCCATCCATCCATCCATCCGTCCCTCCAGCCAGCCATCCATCCATCCATCCCTCCAGCCAGCCATCCATCCAGCCATCCCTCCATCCAGCCATCCATCCAGCCATCCATGCATTCATCCATCTCTCCATCCAGCCATCCATCCAGCCATTATCCATCCATACATACCTCCTGCCAGCCAGCCATCCATCCATCCATCCATCCATCCATCCAGCCATCCATCCATCAATCCATCCGCCCAGCCAGACATCCATCCAGCCATCCAGCCATCCAGCCATCCAGCCATCCATCCATCCATTAATCCATCCCTCCAGCCAGCCATCCATCCAGCCATCCATCCATCCAGCCATCCATTCAGCAATCCATCCATCCATCCATCCATTCAGCCAGCCATCCATTCGGCCATCCATCCATCCAGCCATCCATCCATCCATCCCTCCAGCCAGCCATTCATCCAGCCATCCATCCAGCCATCCATCCAGCCATCCATCCATCCATCCATCCCTCCCGCCAGCCATCCATTCAGCCATCCATCCATCCAGCCATCCATTCAGTCATCCATCCATCCGTCCCTCCAGCCAGCCATCCATCCAGCCATCCATCCATCCAGCCTTCCATCCAGCCATCCATCCATCCTTCCCTACAGCCAGCCATCCATCCAGCCATCCATCCATCCAGCCGCCCATCCAGCCATCCATACATCCATCCATCCCTCCAGCCAGTCATCCAACCAGCCATCCATCCATCCAGCCATCCATTCAGCCATCCATCCATCCGTCCCTCCAGCCAGCCATCCATCCAGCCATCCATCCATCCAGCCTTCCATCCAGCCATCCATCCATCCATCCTTCCCTCCAGCCAGCCATCCATCCAGCCATCCATCCATCCAGCCGCCCATCCAGCCATCCATACATCAATCCATCCCTCCAGCCAGTCATCCAACCAGCCATCCATCCATCCAGCCATCCATCCAGCCATCCATCCATCCATCCCTACAGCCAGCCATTCATCCAGCCATCCATCCATCCAGCCATCCATCGAGCCATCCATTCATCCATCCATCCCTCCAGCCAGCCATCCATCCAGCCATCCATCCATCCAGCCATCCATCCATCCCTCCAGCCAGCCATCCATCCGGACATCCATCCATCCAGCCATCCATCCCTCCAGCCAGCCATCCATCCAGCCATCCCTCCATCCAGCCATCCATCCAGCCATCCATGCATTCATCCATCTCTCCATCCAGCCATCCATCCAGCCATTCGTCCATCCATCCATACCTCCAGCCAGCCAGCCATCCATCCATCCATCCATTCAGCCATCCATCCAGCCATCCATCCATCAATCCTTCCGCCCAGCGAGCCATCCATCCAGCCATCCAGCCATCAAGCCATCCATCCATCCAGCCATCCATTCAGCAATCCATCCATCCATCCATCCCTTCAGCCAGCCATCCATTCGGCCATCCATCCATCCATCCAGCCATCCATCCATCCATCCCTCCAGCCAGCCATCCATCCAGCCATCCATCCATCCAGCCATCCATCCAGCCATCCATCCATCCATCCATCCCTCCGGCCAGCCATCCATTCAGCCATCCATCCATCCAGCCATCCATCCAGCCATCCATTAATCCATCCGTCCCTCCAGCCAGCCATCCATCCAGCCATCCATCCATCCAGCCTTCCATCCATCCATCCATCCAACCATCCTTCCCTCCAGCCAGCCATCCAACCAGCCATCCATCCATCCAGCCACCCATCCAGCCATCCATCCATCCATCCATCCCTCCAGCCAGTCATCCAACCAGCCATCCATCCATCCAGCCATCCATCCAGCCACCCATCCATCCATCCATCCCTCCAGCCAGCCATTCATCCAGCTATCCATCCATTCAGCCATCCATCCAGCCATCCAACTATCCATCCCTCCAGCAAGCCATTCATCCAGCCATCCATTCGTTCAGCCATCCATCCAGCCATCCAACCATTCATCCAGCTCTCCAGCCAGCCATACATCCAGCCATCCATCCATCCATCCAGCCATCCATCCATCCATCCATCCCTCCTTCCAGCCAGTCATTAAACCATCCATCCATCCAGCCATCCATCCAGCCATCCATCCCTCCAGCCAGCCATTCATCCAGCCATCCCTCCATCCAGCCATCCATCCAGCCATCCATCCATCCATCCGTCCATCCCTCCAGCCAGCCAACCATCCAGCCATCGCTCCATCCAGCTATCCATCCATCCATCCATCCCACCAGCCAGCCATCCATCCAGCCATCATCCAGCTATCCATCCAGCCATCCATTCATCAATCCATCCCTCCAGCCAGCCATCCATCAAGCCATCCATCCATCTAGCCGTCCATTCAGCCATTCATCCATCCATCCCTTCAGCCTGCCAGCCATCCATCCATCCATCCATCCAGCCATCCATCAAGCCTTGCATCCATCCAGCCATCCAACCATGCATCCATCCATCCATCCATCCCGCCAGCGAGTCATCCATCCAGCCATCCATCCATCCAACCATCCATCCTGCCATCCATCCATCCATCCATCCCTCCAGGCAGCCATTCATCCAGCCATCCATCCATCCAGCCATCCATCCAGCTATCCATCCATTCCTCTAGCAAGCCATCCATCCAGCCATCCAGCCATCCATCCAGCCATCCATCCATCCATCCATCCCTCCAGCCAGCCATCCATCCAGCCATCCCTCCATCCAGCCATCCATCCAGCCATCCATGCATTCATCCACCTCTCCATCCAGCCATCCATCCTGCCATTCATCCATCCATCCATACCTCCAGCCAGACAGCAATCCATCCATCCATCCATCCAGCCATCCATCCAGCCATCCATCCATCAATCCATCCGCCCAGCCAGCCATCCATCCAGCCATCCATCCACCCATTAATACATCCCTCCAGCCAGCCATCCATCCAGCCATCCATCCGTCCAGCCATCCATTCAGCAATCCATCCATCCATCCATCCCTTCAGCCAGCCATCCATTCGGCCATCCATCCATCCAGCCATCCATCCATCCATCCCTCCAGCCAGCCATCCATCCAGCCATCCATCCATCCATCCATCCATCCCTCCCGCCAGCCATCCATCCAGCCATCCATCCAGCCATCCAACCATTCATCCATCTCTCAAGCCAGCCATACATCCAGCCATCCATCCATCCAACCAGCCATCCATCCATCCATCCATCCCTCCTTCCAGCCATTCATTAAGCCACCCATCCATCCAGCCATCCATCCAGCCATCCATCCCTCCAGCCAGCCAGCCATCCAGCCATCCCTCCATCCAGCCATCCATCCAGCCATCCATCCATCCATCCATCCCTCCAGCCAGCCAACCATCCAGCCATCCCTCCATCCAGCGATCCATCCATCCATCCATCCCACCAGCCAGCCATCCATCCAGCCATCCATCCAGCTATCCATCCAGCCATCCATTCATCAATCCATCCCTCCAGCCAGCCATTCATCAAGCCATCCATCCATCCAGCCGTCCATTCAGCCATCCATCCATCCATCCATCCCTTCAGCCTGCCAGCCATCCATCCATCCATCCATCCAGCCATCCATCAAGCCATCCATCCATCCAGCCATCCATCCATCCATCCATCCATCCCGCCAGCGAGTCATCCATCCATCCATCCATCCATCCAGCCATCCATCCTGCCATCCATCCATCCATCCATCCCTCCAGCCAGCCATTCATCCAGCCATCCATCCATCCAGCCATCCATCCAGTTATCCATCCATTCATCCATCCATCCCTCTAGCAAGCCATCCATCCAGCCATCCATCCAGCCATCCATTCAGCCATCCCTCCATCCAGCCATCCATCCAGCCATCCATGCATTCATCCATCTCTCCATCCAGCCATCCATCCAGCCATTCATCCATCCATCCATACCTCCAGCCAGACAGCCATCCATCCATCCATCCATCCAGCCATCCATCCAGCCATCCATCCATCAATCCATCCGCCCAGCCAGCCATCCATCCAGCCATCCATCTATCCATCCATCCATCCCTCCCGCCAGCCATCCATCCAGCCATCCATCCAGCCATCCAACCATTCATCCATCTCTCCAGCCAGCCATACATCCAGCCATCCATCCATCCAACCAGCCATCCATCCATCCATCCATCCCTCCTTCCAGCCAGTCATTAAGCCACCCATCCATCCAGCCAGCCATCCATCCAGCCATCCATCCCTCCAGCCAGCCAGCCATCCAGCCATCCCTCCATTCAGCCATCCATCCAGCCATCCATCCATCCATCCATCCCTCCAGCCAGCCAACCATCCAGCCATCCCTCCATCCAGCGATCCATCCATCCATCCATCCCACCAGCCAGCCATCCATCCAGCCATCCATCCAGCTATCCATCCAGCCATCCATTCATCAATCCATCCCTCCAGCCAGCCATTCATCAAGCCATCCATCCATCAAGCCGTCCATTCAGCCATCCATCCATCCATCCATCCCTTCAGCCTGCCAGCCATCCATCCATCCATCCATCCAGCCATCCATCAAGCCATCCATCCATCCAGCCATCCATCCATCCATCCATCCATCCCGTCAGCGAGTCATCCATCCATCCATCCATCCATCCAGCCATCCATCCTGCCATCCATCCATCCATCCATCCCTCCAGCCAGCCATTCATCCAGCCATCCATCCATCCAGCCATCCATCCAGCTATCCATCCATTCATCCATCCATCCCTCTAGCAAGCCATCCATCCAGCCATCCATCCAGCCATCCATTCAGCCATCCCTCCATCCAGCCATCCATCCAGCCATCCATGCATTCATCCATCTCTCCATCCAGCCATCCATCCAGCCATTCATCCATCCATCCATACCTCCAGCCAGACAGCCATCCATCCATCCATCCATCCAGCCATCCATCCAGCCATCCATCCATCAATCCATCCGCCCAGCCAGCCATCCATCCAGCCATCCAGCCATCCACCCATTAATCCATCCCTCCAGCCAGCCATCCATCCAGCCATCCATCCATCCAGCCATCCATTCAGCAATCCATCCATCCATCCATCCCTTCAGCCAGCCATCCATTCGGCCATCCACCCATCCAGCCATCCATCCATCCATCCCTCCAGCCAGCCATCCATCCAGCCATCCATCCATCCAGCCATCCATCCAGCCATCCATACATCCATCCATTCCTCCCGCCAGCCATCCATTCAGCCATCCATCCATCCAGCCATCCATCCAGCCATCCATCCATCCGTCCCTCCAGCCAGCCATCCATCCAGCCATCCATCCATCCAGCCTTCCATCCAGCCATCCATCCATCCATCCTTCCCTCCAGCCAGCCATCCATCCAGCCATCCATCCATCCGGCCGCCCATCCAGCCATCCATCCATCCATCCCTCCAGCTAGTCATCCAACCAGCCATCCATCCATCCAGCCATCCATCCATTCAGCCATCCATCCAGCCATCCAACCATACATCCCTCCAGCAAGCCATCCATCCAGCCATCCATTCATCCAGCCATCCATCCAGCCATCCATCCATCCATCCATCCCTCCAGCCAGCCATCCATCCAGCCATCCCTCCATCCAGCCATCCATCCAGCCATCCAACCATTCATCCATCTCTCCAGCCAGCCATACATCCAGCCATCCATCCATCCATCCAGCCATCCATCATCCATCCATCCCTCCTTCCAGCCAGTCATTAAGCCATCCATCCATCCAGCCATCCATCCCTCCTGCCAGCCAGCCATCCCTCCATCCAGCCATCCATCCAGCCATCCATCCATCCATCCCTCCAGCCAGCCAACCATCCATCCATCCATCCATCCATCCCACCAGCCAGCCATCCATCCAGGCATCCATCCAGCAATCCATCCAGCCGTCCATTCATCAATCCATCCCTCCAGCCAGCCATCCATCAAGCCATCCATCCATCCAGCCGTCCATTCAGCCATCCATCCATCCATCCCTTCAGCCTGCCAGCCATCCAGCCATCCATCCATCCAGCCATCCATCCAGCCATCCATCCATTCATCCATCCCTCCAGCCAGGCATTCATCCATCCATCCCTCCAGCCAGCCATCCATCCAGCCATCCATCCGTCCAGCCATCCATCCATCCATCCATCCATCCATCCATTCCTCCAGCCAGCCATCCATCCAGCCATCCATCCTTCCAGCCATCCATCCAGCCATCTATCCATCCAACCATCCCTCCAGCCAGCCATCCATCCAGCCAGCCATCCAGCCGTCCATCCATCAATCTATCCCTCCAGCTTGCCATGCATCCAGCCATCCTTCCATCCAGCCACCCATCCAGACATCCATCCATGACTCCATCCCTCCAGCCAGCCATCCATCCATCCTTCGATCTAGCCATCCATTCAGCCATCCATCCATCCATCCATCACTGCAGCCAGCCAGCCATCCAGCCTTCCATCCATCCAGCCATCCGTCCAGCCATTCATTAATCCATCCATTCCTCCAGCCAGCAATCCATCCAGCCATCCATCCAGCCATCCATCCATCCATCCATCCATCCATCACTCCAGCCAGCCATCCATCCAGCCATCCATCCATCCAGCCATCTATCGAGCCATCCATCCATCCATCCCTCCAGCCAGCCATCCGTCCAGCCATCCATCCATCCAGCCATCCATCCATCCATCCATCCATCCATCCATCCCTCCAGCCAGCCATCCATCCGGACATCCATCCATCCAGCCATCCATCCCTCCAGCCAGCCATCCATCCAGCCATCCCTCCATCCAGCCATCCATCCAGCCATCCATGCATTCATCCATCTCTCCATCCAGCCATCAATCCAGCCATCCATGCATTCATCCATCTCTCCATCCAGCCATCCATCCAGCCATTCCTCCATCCAGACATCCATCCAGCCATCAATCCATCCCTCCAGCCAGCCATCCATCCAGCCATCCCTCCATCCATCCGTCCATCCATCCAGCCATCCATCCAGCCATCCATCCATCCAGACTTCCAGCCATCCAGCCATCCATCCATCCAGCCATCCATCCATCCCTCCATCCATCCATCCCTCCAGCCAGCCATCCATCCAGTCATCCATTCGTCCAACCATCCATCCAGCCATCCATCCATCCATCCATCCCTCCAGCCAGCCATCCATCCAGCCATCCATCCTTCTAGCCATCCATCCTGCCATCCATCCATCCATCCATCGCTCCAGCCAGCCATCCATCCAGCCAGCCATCCAGCCATCCATCATTCAATCCATCCCTCCAGCCAGCCATGCATCCAGTCATCCTTCCATCCAGCCATCCATCCAGCCATCCATCCATGACTCCATCCCTCCAGCCAGCCATCCATCCAGCCATCCATCGATCTAGCAATCCATTCAGCCATCCATCCATCCATCCCTCCAGCCAGCCATCCATCCAGCCTTCCATCCATCCAGCCATCCGTCCAGCCTTCCATTATTCCATCCATTCCTCCAGCCAGCAATCCATCCAGCCATCCATCCAGCCATCCATCCAGCCACCCATCCATCCATCCATCCCTCCAGCAAGCCATCCATCCAGACATCCATCCATCCAGCCATCCTTCCAGCCATCCATCCATCCATCCATTCCTCCTGCCAGCCATCCATCCAGCCATCCATCCATCCAGCCATCCCTCCAGACAGCCATCCATCCGGAAATCCATCCATCCTGCCATCTATCCAGCCACCCATCCATCCCTCCAGCCAGCCATCCATCCAGCCATCCAGCCAGCCTTCCATCCATCCCTCCAGCCAGCCATCCATCCAGCCAGCCAGCCATCCATCCATCCATCCATCCATCCATCCATCCATCCATCCATCCATCCATCCATCCATCCAACCAGCCATCCATCCAGCCATCCATCCAGCCATCCATCCATTCATCCATCCAGCCACCCATCCATCCATCCATCCATCCATCCAGCCATCCATCCAGCCATCCATCCATACATCCAGCCAACCAGTCATCCATCCATCCAGCAAGCCATCCAGACATCCAGCCATCCATCCAGCCATCCATCCAGCCATCCATCCATCCTTCCATCCCTCCAGCCTGCCATCCATCCAGCCATTAATCCAACTAGCCATTGATCCAACCATCCACGCATCCATCACTCCAGCCAGCCATCCATCCAGCCATCCATCCATCCAGCCATCCATTCAGCCATCCATCCATCCATCCATCCATCCCTCCAGCCAGCCATCCATCCAGCCATCCATCCATCCATCCCTCCAGTCAATCGTCCATCCGGCCATCCATCCATCCAGCCACCCATCCAGCCATCCATCCATCCATCCATCCCTCCAGCCAGCCATCCATCCAGCCATTCCTCCATCCAGACATCCATCCAGCCATCAATCCATCCCTCCAGCCAGCCATCCATCCAGCCATCCATCCAGCCATCCATCCATCCAGACTTCCAGCCATCCAGCCATCCATCCATCCAGCCATCCATCCATCCAGCCATCCATCCATCCAACCATCCAGACATCCATCCAGCCATCAATCCATCCCTCCAGCCAGCCATCCATCCAGCCATCCCTCCATCGATTCGTCCATCCATCCAGCCATCCATCCAGCCATCCATCCATCCAGACTACCAGCCATCCATCCATCCAACCATCCATCCATCCAGCCATCCATCCAGCCATCCATCCCTCCAGCCAGCCAGCCATTAAGTCATCCATCCATTCAGCCATCCATCCATCCCTCCAGCCAGCCGTCCATCCAGCAATCCCTCCATCCAGCCATCCATCCAGCCATCCATCCATCCATCCATCCATCCAGCCAGCCAACCATCCAGCCATCCCTCCATCCAGCCATCCACCCATCCATCCATCCCTCCAGCCAGCCATCCATCCAGCAATCCATCCATCCAGCCATCCATCCAGCCATCCATCCCTCCAGCCAGCCAGCCATTAAGTCATCCATCCATTCAGCCATCCATCCATCCCTCCAGCCAGCCGTCCATCCAGCAATCCCTCCATCCAGCCATCCATCCAGCCATCCATCCATCCATCCATCCATCCAGCCAGCCAACCATCCAGCCATCCCTCCATCCAGCCATCCACCCATCCATCCATCCCTCCAGCCAGCCATCCATCAAGCAATCCATCCATCCAGCCATCCAACCAGTCACCCATCCATCAATCCATCCCTCCAGCCAGCCATGCATCCAGCCATCCTTCCATCCAGCCGTCCATCCGGCCATCCATCCATAACTCCATTCCTCCAGTCAGCCATCCATCCAACCATCCATCGATCTAGCCATCCATTCAGCCATCCATCCATCCATCCCTCCAGCCAGCCATCCATCCAGCCTTCCATCCATCCAGCCAGCCATCCATCCAGCCATCCATCCATCCAGCCATCCATCCAGCCATCCATCCATCCCTCCAGCCAGCCAACCATCCGGACATCCATCCATCCAGCCATCCACCCATCCAGCCATCCATCCATCCATCCATCCATCCATCCATCCCTCCAGCCAGCCATCCATCCGGACATCCATCCATCCAGCCATCCATCCCTCCAGCCAGCCATCCATCCAGCCATCCCTCCATCCAGCCATCCATCCAGCCATCCATGCATTCATCCATCTCTCCATCCAGCCATCAATCCAGCCATCCATGCATTCATCCATCTCTCCATCCAGCCATCCATCCAGCCATTCCTCCATCCAGACATCCATCCAGCCATCAATCCATCCCTCCAGCCAGCCATCCATCCAGCCATCCCTCCATCCATCCGTCCATCCATCCAGCCATCCATCCAGCCATCCATCCATCCAGACTTCCAGCCATCCAGCCATCCATCCATCCAGCCATCCATCCATCCCTCCATCCATCCATCCCTCCAGCCAGCCATCCATCCAGTCATCCATTCGTCCAACCATCCATCCAGCCATCCATCCATCCATCCATCCCTCCAGCCAGCCATCCATCCAGCCATCCATCCTTCCAGCCATCCATCCTGCCATCCATCCATCCATCCATCGCTCCAGCCAGCCATCCATCCAGCCAGCCATCCAGCCATCCATCATTCAATCCATCCCTCCAGCCAGCCATGCATCCAGTCATCCTTCCATCCAGCCATCCATCCAGCCATCCATCCATGACTCCATCCCTCCAGCCAGCCATCCATCCAGCCATCCATCGATCTAGCAATCCATTCAGCCATCCATCCATCCATCCCTCCAGCCAGCCATCCATCCAGCCTTCCATCCATCCAGCCATCCGTCCAGCCATCCATTATTCCATCCATTCCTCCAGCCAGCAATCCATCCAGCCATCCATCCAGCCATCCATCCAGCCACCCATCCATCCATCCATCCCTCCAGCAAGCCATCCATCCAGACATCCATCCATCCAGCCATCCTTCCAACCATCCATCCATCCATCCATTCCTCCTGCCAGCCATCCATCCAGCCATCCATCCATCCAGCCATCCCTCCAGACAGCCATCCATCCGGAAATCCATCCATCCTGCCATTCATCCAGCCACCCATCCATCCCTCCAGCCAGCCATCCATCCAGCCATCCAGCCAGCCTTCCATCCATCCCTCCAGCCAGCCATCCATCCAGCCAGCCAGCCATCCATCCATCCATCCATCCATCCATCCATCCATCCATCCATCCATCCATCCATCCAACCAGCCATCCATCCAGCCATCCATCCAGCCATCCATCCATCCATCCATCCAGCCACCCATCCATCCATCCATCCATCCATCCAGCCATCCATCCAGCCATGCATCCATACATCCAGCCAACCAGTCATCCATCCATCCAGCAAGCCATCCAGACATCCAGCCATCCATCCAGCCATCCATCCAGCCATCCATCCATCCTTCCATCCCTCCAGCCTGCCATCCATCCAGCCATTAATCCAACTAGCCATCGATCCAACCATCCACGCATCCATCACTCCAGCCAGCCATCCATCCAGCCATCCATCCATCCAGCCATCCATACAGCCATCCATCCATCCATCCATCCATCCCTCCAGCCAGCCATCCATCCAGCCATCCATCCATCCATCCCTCCAGTCAATCGTCCAACCGGCCATCCATCCATCCAGCCACCCATCCAGCCATCCATCCATCCATCCATCCCTCCAGCCAGCCATCCATCCAGCCATTCCTCCATCCAGACATCCATCCAGCCATCAATCCATCCCTCCAGCCAGCCATCCATCCAGCCATCCATCCAGCCATCCATCCATCCAGACTTCCAGCCATCCAGCCATCCATCCATCCAGCCATCCATCCATCCAGCCATCCATCCATCCAACCATCCAGACATCCATCCAGCCATCAATCCATCCCTCCAGCCAGCCATCCATCCAGCCATCCCTCCATCGATTCGTCCATCCATCCAGCCATCCATCCAGCCATCCATCCATCCAGACTACCAGCCATCCAGCCATCCATCCATCCAACCATCCAGCCATCCATCCAGCCATCTATCCATTAAGCCATCCATCCAGCCATCCATCCATCCATCCATCCAGCCAGCGAGTCATCCATCCAGCCATCCATCCATCCAGCCATCCATCCAGCCATCCATCCATCCCTCCAGCCAGCGATTCATCCAGCCACCCATCCATCCAGCCATCCATCCAGCCATCCATCCATCCATCCCTCCAGCAAGCCATCCATCCAGCCATCCAGCCATCCAGCCATCAATCCAGCCAACCATCCATCCATCCATCCCTCCAGCAAGCCATCCATCCAGCCATCCCTCCATCCAGCCATCCATCCAGCCATCCATCCATTCATCCATCTCTCCATCCAGCCATCCATCCAGCCAATCATCCATCCATCAATACCTCCAGCCAGCCATCCATCCATCCATCCACCATCCATCCATCCATCCATCCAGCCATCCATCCCTCCAGCCAGCCAGCCATTAAGTCATCCATCCATTCAGCCATCCATCCATCCCTCCAGCCAGCCGTCCATCCAGCAATCCCTCCATCCAGCCATCCATCCAGCCATCCATCCATCCATCCATCCATCCAGCCAGCCAACCATCCAGCCATCCCTCCATCCAGCCATCCACCCATCCATCCATCCCTCCAGCCAGCCATCCATCCAGCAATCCATCCATCCAGCCATCCAACCAGTCACCCATCCATCAATCCATCCCTCCAGCCAGCCATGCATCCAGCCATCCTTCCATCCAGCCGTCCATCCGGCCATCCATCCATAACTCCATTCCTCCAGCCAGCCATCCATCCAACCATCCATCGATCTAGCCATCCATTCAGCCATCCATCCATCCATCCCTCCAGCCAGCCATCCATCCAGCCTTCCATCCATCCAGCCAGCCAACCATCCAGCCATCCATCCATCCAGCCATCCATCCAGCCATCCATCCATCCCTCCAGCCAGCCAACCATCCGGACATCCATCCATCCAGCCATCCACCCAGCCACCCATCCATCCATCCATCTCTCCAGCCAGCCAGCGATGGATGGATGGCTGGATGGAGGGATGGTTGGATGTAGGGTTGACTGGATGGTTGGCTGGCTGGAGGGATGGGTGGATAGATGGATGGCTGGATGGATGGCTGGCTGAAGGGATGGATGGATGGCTGGATGGATGGCTGGATGGACGGCTGGATGGATGGGTGGCTGGATGGATGGCTGGCTGGAGGGATGGATTGATGGAATGATGGCTGGATGGATGGCTGGATGGATGGATGGCTGGATGGATGGCTGGCTGGAGGGATGAATGGATGGATGGCTGGATGGAGGGATGGCTGGATGGTTGGCTGGTTGGAGAGATGGATGGATGGACGGATGGCTGCCTGGCTGGCTGGCTGGAGTGATGCATGGATGGATGGATGGCTAGATGGACGGATGGTTTGGATGGATTGCTGGATGAATGGCTGGCTGGAGGGATGGATTGATGGATGGATGGCTGGATGGATGGCTGGATGGATGGATGGCTGGATGGATGGTTGGCTGGATGAATGGCTGAATGGATGGATGGCTGGATGTATGGCTGGCTGGAGAGATGGATGGATGGATGGATGGCTGGATAGATGACTGGATGGAGGAATGGCTGGATGGATGGCTGGCTAGAGGGATGGATGGATGGATGGCTGGATGGATGGCTTAATGGATGGATGGCTGGCTGGAGGGATGGATGGATGGATGGCTGGATGGATGGCTGGATGGATGAATGGCTGGATGGATGACTGGCAGGAGGGATGGATGGATGGATAGATGGCTGGATGGATTGCTGGATGGATGGATGGATGGACGGATGGCTGGATGGATGGTTGGCTGGAGGAATGACTGAATGGCTGGCTGGATGGATGGATGGCTGGACGGATGGCTGGCTTGAAGAATGGATGGATGGCTGGATGGATGGCTGGACGGATGGATTGCTGGATGGATGGCTGGCTAGAGGGATGGATGGATGGCTGGATGGATGGCTGGATGGATGGCTGGCTGGATGGATGGCTGGCTGGAGGGATGGATGGATGGATGGATGGCTGAATGGATGGCTGGATGGATGGATGGCTGGATGGATGGCTGGCTGGAGGGATGGATGGATGGCTGGATGGACGGCTGGATGGATGGATGGCTGGATGGATGGCTGGCTGGAGGGATGGATTGATGGATGGATGGCTGGATGGATGGCTGGATGGCTGGATGGCTGGATGGCTGGCTGGCTGGCCTCCATCGCTCCAGCCAGCCATCCATCCAGCAATCCCTCCATCCAGCCATCCATCCAGCCATCCATCCATCCATCCATCCAGCAAGCCAACCATCCAGCCATCCCTCCATCCAGCCATCCACCCATCCATCCATCCCTCCAGCCAGCCATCCATCCAGCAATCCATCCATCCAGCCATCCAACCAGTCATCCATCCATCAATCCATCCCTCCAGCCAGCCATCCATCCAGCCATCCATCCAAACCAGCGGTCCATCCAGCCATCCATCCATCCATGCATCCCTCCAGCCAGCCATCCATCCGGCCATCCATTCATCCATCCATCCCTCTAGCCAGCCAACCATCCAGCCATCCCTCCATCCAGCCATCCATCCCTCCATCCCTCCAGCCAGCCATCCATCCAGCCATCCATCCATCCAGCCATCCATCCAGCCATCCATCCATCAATCCATCCCTCCAGCCAGCCATCCATCCAGCCATCCATCCGTCCAGCCGTCCATCCAGCCATCCATCCATCCCTCCAGCCAGCCATCCATCCAGCCATCCATCCATCCCTCCAGCCAGCCAACCGTCTAGCCAACCCTACATCCAGCCATCCCTCCATCCCTCCATCCAGCCATCCATCCATCCCTCCTGCCAGCCATCTATCCAGCCATCCATCCATCCAGCCATCCATCCAGCCATCCATCTATCAATCCATCCCTCCAGCCAGCCATCCATCCAGCCATCCATCCATCCAGCCGTCCATCCAACCATCCATCCATCCATCCATCCTTCCAGCCAGCTATCCGTCCAGCCAGCCATCCATCCATCCATCCATTCAGCCATCCATCCAGCCATCCATCCATCCAGCCATCAATCCAGCCATCCATCCATCCATCCATTCGTCCAGCCAGCCATCCATCCAGCCATCCATTCATCCAGTCATCCTTCCAGCCATCCATCCATCCATCCCTCCAGCCAGACAGCCATCCAGCCATCCAACCGTCCAGCCAACCAGCCAGCCAACCATCCAGCCATCCCTCCATCCAGCCATCCATCCGTCCATCCATCCCTCCAGCCAGCCATCCATCCAGCCATCCATCCATCCAGCAACCCATCCAGCCATCCATCCATCAATCCATCCCTCCAGCCAGCCATCCATCCAGCCATCCATCCATCCAGCCAGCCATCCATCCATCCCTCCAGCCAGCTATCTTTCCAGCCATCCATCCATCCAGCCATCCATTCAGCCATCCATCCAGCCATCCATCCATCCATCCATCCAGCCAGCCAGCCAACCATCCAGCCATCCCTCCATCCAGCCATCCACCCATCAATCCATCCCTCCAGCCAGCCATCCACCCAGCCATCCATCCATCCAGCCATCCATCCAGCCATCCATCCATCAATCCATCCCTCCAGCCAGCCGTCCATCCAGCCATCCATCCAAACCAGCCGTCCATCCAGCCATCCATCCATCCATGCATCCCTCCAGCCAGCCATCCATCCATCCATCCCTCCAGCCAGCCAACCATCCAGCCATACCTCCATCCAGCCATCCAACCATCCATCCCTCCAGCCAGCCATCCATCCAGCCATCCAGCCATCCAGCCATCCATCCAGCCATCCATCCATCAATCCATCCCTCCAGCCAGCCATCCATCCAGCCAACCATCCATCCAGCCGTCCATCCAGCCACCCATCCATCCCTCCAGCCAGCCATCCATCCAGCCATCCATCTATCCATCCATCCCTCCAGCCAGCCAACCATCCAGCCAACCCTACATCCAGCCATCCCTCCATCCAGCCATCCATCCATCCCTCCAGCCAGCCATCCATCCAGCCATCCATCCATCCAGCCATCCATCCAGCCATCCATCCATCAATCCATCCCTCCAGCCAGCCATCTATCCAGCCATCCATCCATCCAGCCGTCCATCCAACCATCCATCCATCCATCCATCCCTCCAGCCATCTATCCATCCAGCCATCCATCCATCCAGCCATCCATTCAGCCATCCATCCAGCCATCCATCCATCCATAGAACATATAGAACATAGAACAATACAGCGCAGTACAGGCCCTTCGGTCCACGATGTTGCACCGAAACAAAAGCCATCTAACCTACACTATGCCATTATCATCCATATGTTTATCCAATAAACTTTTAAATGCCCTCAATGTTGGCGAGTTCACTACTGTAGCAGGTAGGGCATTCCACGGCCTCACTACTCTTTGCGTAAAGAACCTACCTCTGACCTATGTCCGATATCTATTACCCCTCAGTTTAAAGTTATGTCCCCTAGTGCCAGCCATATCCATCCGCGGGAGAAGGCTCTCACTGTCCACCCTATCCAACCCCCTGATCATTTTGTATGCCTCTATTAAGTCTCCTCTTAACCTTCTTCTCTCCAACGAAAACAACCTCAAGTCCGTCAGCCTTTCCTCATAAGATTTTCCCTCCATACCAGGCAACATCCTAGTAAATCTCCTCTGCACCCGCTCCAAAGCCTCCACGTCCTTCCTATAATGCGGTGACCAGAACTGTACGCAATACTCCAAATGCGGCCGGACCAGAGTTCTGTACAGCTGCAACATGACTTCCCGACTCCGGAACTCAATCCCTCTACCAATAAAGGCCAACACTCCATAGGCCTTCTTCACAACCCTATCAACCTGGGTGGCAACTTTCAGGGATCTATGTACATGTACACCTAGATCCCTCTGCTCATCCACACTTTCAAGAACTTTACCATTAGCCAAATATTCCGCATTCCTGTTATTCCTTCCAAAGTGAATCACCTCACACTTCTCTACATTAAACTCCATTTGCCACCTCTCAGCCCAGCTCTGCAGCTTATCTATATCCCTCTGTAACCTGCTACATCCTTCCACACTATCGACAACACCACCGACTTTAGTATCATCTGCAAATTTACTCACCCACCCTTCTGCGCCTTCCTCTAGGTCATTGATAAAAATCCAGCCATCAATCCAGCCATCCATCCATCCATCCATTCCTCCAGCCAGCCATCCATCCAGCCATCCATCCATCCAGCCATCCATCCAGACATCTATCCATCCTTCCCTCCAGCCAGCCATCCACCAGCCATCCAACCGTCCAGCCTTCCAGCCAGCCAACCATCCAGCCATCCCTCCATCCAGCCATCCATCCATCCATCCCTCCAGCCAGCCATCCATCCAGCCATCCATCCATCCAGCAACCCATCCAGCCATTCATCCATCAATCCATCCCTCCAGCCAGCCATCCATCCAGCCATCCATCTATCCAGCCATCCATCCAGCCATCCATCCATCCATCCATCCCTCCAGCCATCTATCTATCCAGCCATCCGTCCATCCAGCTATCCATTCAGCCATACATCCAGCTATCCATCCATCCAGCCATCCATCCAGCCATTCATCCATCCTCCCATTCCTCCAGCCAGCCATCCATCCAGACATCCATCCGTCCAGCCATCCATCCATTCAGCCATCCATCCAGCCATCCATCCATCCAGACTTCCAGCCATCCAGCCATCCATCCATCCATCCATCCGTCCATCCAGCCATCCATCCATCCAACCATCCAGCCATCCATCCATTAAGCCATCCATCGAGCCATCCATCCATCCATCCATCCCGCCAGCGAGTCATCCATCCAGCCATCCATCCATCCAGCCATCCATCCAGCCATCCATCCATCCCTCCAGCAAGCCATTCATCCAGCCATCCATCCATCCAGCCATCCATTCAGCCATCCATCCATCCATCCCTCCAGCAAGCCATCCATCCAGCCAAACAGCCATCAATCCAGCCAACCATCCATCCATCCATCCCTCCAGCAAGCCATCCATCCAACCATCCCTCCATGCAGCCATCCATCCAGCCATCCATGCATTCATCCATCTCTCCATCCAGCCATCCATCCAGCCAATCATCCCTCCAGCCAGCCAGACATTAAGCCATCCATCCATCCAGCCATCCATCCAGCCATCCATCCATCCCTCCAGCCAGCCATCCATCCAGCAATCCCTCCATCCAGCCATCCATCCAGCCATCAATCCATCCATCCATCCATCCAGCCAGCCAACCATCCAGCCATCCCTCCATCCAGCCATCCACCCATTCATCCATCCCTCCAGCCAGCCATCCATCCAGCCATCCATCCAAACCAGCCGTCCATCCAGCCATCCATCCTTCCATGCATCCCTCCAGCCAGCCATCCATCCAGCCATCCATCCATCCATCCATCCCTCTAGCCAGCCAACCATCCAGCCATCCCTCCATCTAGCCATCCATCCATTCATCCCTCCAGCCAGCCATCCATCCAGCCATCCATCCATCCAGCCATCCATCCAGCCATCCATCCATCAATCCATCCCTCCAGCCAGCCATCCATCCAGCCATCCATCCATCCAGCCGTCCATCCAGCCATCCATCCATCCCTCCATCCAGCCATCCATCCAGCCATCGATGCATTCATCCATCTCTCCATCCAGCCATCCATCCAGCCAATCATCCATCCATCCATACCTCCAGCCAGCCATCCATCCATCCATCCATCCATCCATCCAGCCATCCATCCAGCCATCCGTCCATCCCTCCAGCCAGCCATCCATCCAGCAATCCCTCCATCCAGCAATCCCTCCATCCAGCCATCCATCCATCCATCCATCCATCCATCCAGCCAGCCAACCATCCAGCTTTCCCTCCATCCAACCATCCACCCATCCATCCAGCCATCCATCCAGCCATCCATCCATCCCTGCAGCCAGCTATCCACCCAGCCATCCATCCATCCAGCCATCCATTCAGCCATCCATCCAGCCATCATTCCATCCAGCCATCCATCCAGCCATCCATCCATCCATTCCTACAGCCATCCATCGATCTAGCCATCCATTCAGCCATCCATCCATCCATCCATCCATCCCCCCATCCATCCATCCCTCCAGCCAGCCATCCATCCAGCCATCCATTCGTCCATCCATTCATCCAGCCTTTCATCCATCCAGCCATCCATCCATCCAGCCATCCATCCAGCCATCCATCCATCCCTCCAGCAAGCCATTCATCCAGCCATCCATCCATCCAGCCATCCATTCAGCCATCCATCCATCCATCCCTCCAGCAAGCCATCCATCCAGCCAAACAGCCATCAATCCAGCCAACCATCCATCCATCCATCCCTCCAGCAAGCCATCCATCCAACCATCCCTCCATGCAGCCATCCATCCAGCCATCCATGCATTCATCCATCTCTCCATCCAGCCATCCATCCAGCCAATCATCCCTCCAGCCAGCCAGACATTAAGCCATCCATCCATCCAGCCATCCATCCAGCCATCCATCCATCCCTCCAGCCAGCCATCCATCCAGCAATCCCTCCATCCAGCCATCCATCCAGCCATCAATCCATCCATCCATCCATCCAGCCAGCCAACCATCCAGCCATCCCTCCATCCAGCCATCCACCCATTCATCCATCCCTCCAGCCAGCCATCCATCCAGCCATCCATCCAAACCAGCCGTCCATCCAGCCATCCATCCTTCCATGCATCCCTCCAGCCAGCCATCCATCCAGCCATCCATCCATCCATCCATCCCTCTAGCCAGCCAACCATCCAGCCATCCCTCCATCCAGCCATCCATCCATTCATCCCTCCAGCCAGCCATCCATCCAGCCATCCATCCATCCAGCCATCCATCCAGCCATCCATCCATCAATCCATCCCTCCAGCCAGCCATCCATCCAGCCATCCATCCATCCAGCCGTCCATCCAGCCATCCATCCATCCCTCCATCCAGCCATCCATCCAGCCATCGATGCATTCATCCATCTCTCCATCCAGCCATCCATCCAGCCAATCATCCATCCATCCATACCTCCAGCCAGCCATCCATCCATCCATCCATCCATCCATCCAGCCATCCATCCAGCCATCCGTCCATCCCTCCAGCCAGCCATCCATCCAGCAATCCCTCCATCCAGCAATCCCTCCATCCAGCCATCCATCCATCCATCCATCCATCCATCCAGCCAGCCAACCATCCAGCTTTCCCTCCATCCAACCATCCACCCATCCATCCAGCCATCCATCCAGCCATCCATCCATCCCTGCAGCCAGCTATCCACCCAGCCATCCATCCATCCAGCCATCCATTCAGCCATCCATCCAGCCATCATTCCATCCAGCCATCCATCCAGCCATCCATCCATCCATTCCTACAGCCATCCATCGATCTAGCCATCCATTCAGCCATCCATCCATCCATCCATCCATCCCCCCATCCATCCATCCCTCCAGCCAGCCATCCATCCAGCCATCCATTCGTCCATCCATTCATCCAGCCTTCCATCCATCCATCCATCCCTCCAGCCAGCCATCCATCCAGCCATCCATCCTTCCAGCCATCCATCCTGCCATCCATCCATCCATCCATCGCTCCAGCCAGCCATCCATCCAGCCAGCCATCCAGCCATCCATCATTCAATCCATCCCTCCAGCCAGCCATGCATCCAGCCATCCTTCCATCCAGCCATCCATCCAGCCATCCATCCATGACTCCATCCCTCCAGCCAGCCATCCATCCAGCCATCCATCGATCTAGCCATCCATTCAGCCATCCATCCATCCATTACTCCAGCCAGCCATCCACCCAGCCTTCCATCCATCCAGCCATCCGTCCAGCCATCCATTAATCCATCCATTCCTCCAGCCAGCAATCCATCCAGCCATCCATCCAGCCATCCATCCAGCCACCCATCCATCCCTCCAGCAAGCCATCCATCCAGACATCCATCCATCCAGCCATCCATCCAGCCATCCATCCATCCATCCATCCCTCCAGCCAGCCATCCATCCAGCCATCCATCCATCCAGCCATCTCTCCAGACAGCCATCCATCCGGAAATCCATCCATCCAGCCATCCATCCAGCCACCCATGCATCCATCCACCCCTCCAGCCAGCCATCCATCCAGCCATCCATCTATCCAGCCATCCATCCAGCCATCGATTCATCCATCCCTCCAGAAAGCCTTCCATCAATCCCTCCAGCCAGCCAGCCATCCATCCATCCATCCATCCATCCATCCATCCATCCATCCATCCATCCAGCCAGCCATCCATCCAGCCATCCATCCAGCCATCCATCCATCCATCCATCCATCCAGCCATCCATCCATTCATCCATCCATCCATCCAGCCATCCATCCAGCCATCCATCCATACATCCAGCCAACCAGTCATCCATCCATCCAGCCAGCCATCAAGACATCCAGCCATCCATCCAGCCATCCATCCAGCCATCCATCCATCCTTCCATCCCTCCAGCCAGCCATCCATCCAGCCATCAATCCAACTAGCCATCCATCCAACCATACACGCATCCATCACTCCAGCCAGCCATCCATCCAGCCATCTATCCATCCAGCCATCCATACAGCCATCCATCCATCCATCCATCCTTCCCTCCAGCCAGCCATCCATCCAGCCATCCATCCATACATCCCTCCAGCCAATCGTCCATCCAGCTATCCATCCATCCAGCCATCCATCCAGCCATCCATCCATCGCTCCATCTCTCCAGCCAGCCATCCATCCAGCCATTCCTCCATCCAGACATCCATCCAGCCATCCATCCATCCCTCCAGCCAGCCATCCATCCAGCCATCCCTCCATCCATCCGTCTATCCATCCATCCAGCCATCCATCCAGCCATCCATCCATCCAGACTTCCAGCCATCCAGCCATCCATCCATCCATCCATCCATCCAGCCAGCCATTCATCCAGCCATCCACCCATCCAGCCATCCATCCAGCCATCCATCCAGCCATCCATCCATTAAGCCATCCATCCAGCGAGTCATCCATCCAGCCATCCATCCATCCAGCCATCCATTCAGCCATCCATCCATCCCTCCAGCCAGCCATTCATCCAGCCATCCATCCATCCAGCCATCCATCCAGCCATCCATCCATTCATCCATCCATCCCTCCAGCAAGCCATCCATCCAGCCATCCAGCCATCCAGCCATCAATCCAGCCAACCATCCATCCATCCATCCCTGCAGCAAGCCATCCATCCAGCCATCCCTCCATCCAGCCATCCATCCAGCCATCCATGCATTCATCCATCTCTCCATCCAGCCATCCATCCAGCCAATCATCCATCCATCCATACCTCCAGCCAGCCATCCATCCATCCATCCATCCAGCCATCCATCCAGCCATCCATCCCTCCAGCCAGCCAGCCATTAAGCCATCCATCCATCCAGCCATCCATCCAGCCATCCATCCATCGCTCCAGCCAGCCATCCATCCAGCAATCCCTCCATCCAGCCATTCATCCAGCCATCCATCCATCCATCCATCCAGCCAGCCAACCATCCAGCCATCCCTCCATCCAGCCATCCACCCATCCATCCATCCCTCCAGCCAGCTATCCATCCAGCAATCCATCCATCCAGCCATCCAACCAGTCATCCATCCATCAATCCATCCCTCCAGCCAGCCATCCATCCAGCCATCCTTCCAAACCAGCCGTCCATCCAGCCATCCATCCATCCATGCATCCCTCCAGCCAGCCATCCATCCAGCCATCCATTCATCAATCCCTCCCTCTAGCCAGCCAACCATCCAGACATCCCTCCATCCAGCCATCCATCCATCCATCCCTCCAGCCAGCCATCCATCCAGCCATCCATCCATCCAGCCATCCATCCAGCCATCCATCCATCAATCCATCCCTCCAGCCAGCCATCCATCCAGCCATCCATCCATCCAGCCGTCCATCCAGCCATCCATCCATCCAGCCATCCATCCATCCAGACTTCCAGCCATCCAGCCATCCATCCATCCAGCCATCCATCCATCCATCCATCCATCCATCCATCCAACCATCCAGCCATCCATCCAGCCATCCATCCTTTAAGCCATCCATCCAGCGAGTCATCCATCCAGCCATCCATCCATCCAGCCATCCATACAGCCATCCATCCATCCATCCATCCTTCCCTCCAGCCAGCCATCCATCCAGCCATCCATCCATACATCCCTCCAGCCAATCGTCCATCCAGCCAGCCATCCATCCAGCCATCCATCCATCGATCCATCTCTCCAGCCAGCCATCCATCCAGCCATTCCTCCATCCAGACATCCATCCAGCCATCCATCCATCCCTCCAGCCAGCCATCCAACCAGCCATCCCTCCATCCATCCGTCCATCCATCCAGCCATCCATCCAGCCATCCATCCATCCAGACTTCCAGCCATCCAGCCATCCATCCATCCAGCCATCCATCCATCCATCCATCCATCCATCCATCCATCCATCCATCCATCCAACCATCCAGCCATCCATCCAGCCATCCATCCATTAAGCCATCCATCCAGCGAGTCATCCATCCAGCCATCCATCCATCCAGCCATCCATTCAGCCATCCATCCATCCCTCCAGCCAGCCATTCATCCTGCCATCCATCCATCCAGCCATCCATCCAGCCATCCATCCATCCATCCATCCCTCCAGCAAGCCATCCATCCAGCCATCCAGCCATCAATCCAGCCAACCATCCATCCATCCATCCCTCCAGCAAGCCAGTCATCCAGCCATCCCTCCATCCAGCCATCCATCCAGCCATCCATCCATCAATCCATCCCTCCAGCCAGCCATCCATCCAGCCATCCATCCATCCAGCCGTCCATCCAACCATCCATCCATCCATCCATCCCTCCAGCCAGCTATCCATCCAGCCAGCCATCCATCCAGCCATTCATTCAGCCATCCATCCAGCCATCCATCCATCCAGCCATCAATCCAGCCATCCATCCATCCATTCCTCCAGCCAGCCATCCATCCAGCCATCCATTCATCCAGCCATCCATCCAGCCATCCATCCAGCCATCCATCCATCCAGCCATCTCTCCAGCCACCCATGCATCCATCCATCCCTCCAGCCAGCCATCCATCCAGCCATCCATCTATCCAGCCATCCATCCAGCCATCCATCCATCCATCCCTCCAGCCAGCCTTCCATCCATCCCTCCAGCCAGCCAGCCATCCATCCATCCATCCATCCATCCATCCATCCATCCATCCATCCATCCATCCATCCAGCCATCCATCCAGCCACCCATCCATCCATCCATCCCTCCAGCCAGCCATCCATCCAGCCATCCATCTAACCAGCCATCCATCCAGCCATCCATCCATCCATCCCTCCAGTCAGCCTTCCATCCATCCCTCCAGCCAGACATCCATCCATCCATCCATCCATCCATCCATCCATCCATCCATCCATCTATCCATCCATCCAGCCATCTATCCATCCAGCCATCCATACAGCCATCCATCCATCCATCCATCCTTCCCTCCAGCCAGCCATCCATCCAGCCATCCATCCATACATCCCTCCAGCCAATCGTCCATCCAGCTATCCATCCATCCAGCCATCCATCCAGCCATCCATCCATCGATCCATCTCTCCATCCAGCCATCCATCCAGCCATTCCTCCATCCAGACATCCATCCAGCCATCCATCCATCCCTCCAGCCAGCCATCCATCCAGCCATCACTCCATCCATCCGTCCATCCATCCATCCAGCCATCCATCCAGCCATCAATCCATCCAGACATCCAGCCATCCAGCCATCCATCCATCCATCCATCCATCCATCCATCCATCCAGCCAGCCATTCATCCAGCCATCCATCCATCCAGCCATCCATCCAGCCATCCATCCAGCCATCCATCCATTAAGCCATCCATCCAGCGAGTCATCCATCCAGCCATCCATCCATCCAGCCATCCATTCAGCCATCCATCCATCCCTCCAGCCAGCCATTCATCCAGCCATCCATCCATCCAGCCATCCATCCAGCCATCCATCCATTCATCCATCCATCCCTCCAGCAAGCCATCCATCCAGCCATCCAGCCATCAATCCAGCCAACCATCCATCCATCCATCCCTCCAGCAAGCCATCCATCCAGCCATCCCTCCATCCAGCCATCCATCCAGCCATCCATGCATTCATCCATCTCTCCATCCAGCCATCCATCCAGCCAATCATCCATCCATCCATACCTCCAGCCAGCCATCCATCCATCCATCCATCCAGCCATCCATCCAGCCATCCATCCCTCCAGCCAGCCAGCCATTAAGCCATCCATCCATCCAGCCATCCATCCAGCCATCCATCCATCGCTCCAGCCAGCCATCCATCCAGCAATCCCTCCATCCAGCCATTCATCCAGCCATCCATCCATCCATCCATCCAGCCAGCCAACCATCCAGCCATCCCTCCATCCAGCCATCCACCCATCCATCCATCCCTCCAGCCAGCCATCCATCCAGCCATCCCTCCATCCATCCGTCCATCCATCCATCCAGCCATCCATCCAGCCATCCATCCATCCAGACTTCCAGCCATCCAGCCATCCATCCATCCATCCATCCATCCATCCAGCCAGCCATTCATCCAGCCATCCACCCATCCAGCCATCCATCCAGCCATCCATCCATTAAGCCATCCATCCAGCGAGTCATCCATCCAGCCATCCATCCATCCAGCCATCCATTCAGCCATCCATCCATCCCTCCAGCCAGCCATTCATCCAGCCATCCATCCATCCAGCCATCCATCCAGCCATCCATCCATTCATCCATCCATCCCTCCAGCAAGCCATCCATCCAGCCATCCAGCCATCCAGCCATCAATCCAGCCAACCATCCATCCATCCATCCCTGCTGCAAGCCATCCATCCAGCCATCCCTCCATCCAGCCATCCATCCAGCCATCCATGCATTCATCCATCTCTCCATCCAGCCATCCATCCAGCCAATCATCCATCCATCCATACCTCCAACCAGCCATCCATCCATCCATCCATCCAGCCATCCATCCAGCCATCCATCCCTCCAGCCAGCCAGCCATTAAGCCATCCATCCATCCAGCCATCCATCCAGCCATCCATCCATCGCTCCAGCCAGCCATCCATCCAGCAATCCCTCATTCCAGCCATTCATCCAGCCATCCATCCATCCATCCATCCAGCCAGCCAACCATCCAGCCATCCCTCCATCCAGCCATCCACCCATCCATCCATCCCTCCAGCCAGCTATCCATCCAGCAATCCATCCATCCAGCCATCCAACCAGTCATCCATCCATCAATCCATCCCTCCAGCCAGCCATCCATCCAGCCATCCTTCCAAACCAGCCGTCCATCCAGCCATCAATCCATCCATGCATCCCTCCAGCCAGCCATCCATCCAGCCATCCATTCATCAATCCCTCCCTCTAGCCAGCCAACCATCCAGACATCCCTCCATCCAGCCATCCATCCATCCATCCCTCCAGCCAGCCATCCATCCAGCCATCCATCCATCCAGCCATCCATCCAGCCATCCATCCATCAATCCATCCCTCCAGCCAGCCATCCATCCAGCCATCCATCCATCCAGCCGTCCATCCAGCCATCCATCCATCCAGCCATCCATCCATCCAGACTTCCAGCCATCCAGCCATCCATCCATCCAGCCATCCATCCATCCATCCATCCATCCATCCATCCTTCCCTCCAGCCAGCCATCCATCCAGCCATCCATCCATACATCCCTCCAGCCAATCGTCCATCCAGCCAGCCATCCATCCAGCCATCCATCCAGCCATCCATCCATCGATCCATCTCTCCAGCCAGCCATCCATCCAGCCATTCCTCCATCCGTCCATCCATCCAGCCATCCATCCATCCCTCCAGCCAGCCATCCATCCAGCCATCCCTCCATCCATCCGTCCATCCATCCAGCCATCCATCCAGCCATCCATCCATCCAGACTTCCAGCCATCCAGCCATCCATCCATCCAGCCATCCATCCATCCATCCATCCATCCATCCATCCATCCAACCATCCAGCCATCCATCCAGCCATCCATCCATTAAGCCATCCATCCAGCGAGTCATCCATCCAGCCATCCATCCATCCAGCCATCCATTCAGCCATCCATCCATCCCTCCAGCCAGCCATTCATCCTGCCATCCATCCATCCAGCCATCCATCCAGCCATCCATCCATCCATCCATCCATCCATCCCTCCAGCAAGCCATCCATCCAGCTATCCAGCCATCCAGCCATCAATCCAGCCAACCATCCATCCATCCATCCCTCCAGCAAGCCAGCCATCCAGCCATCCCTCCATCCAGCCATCCATCCAGCCATCCATCCATCAATCCATCCCTCCAGCCAGCCATCCATCCAGCCATCCATCCATCCAGCCGTCCATCCAACCATCCATCCATCCATCCATCCCTCCAGCCAGCTATCCATCCAGCCAGCCATCCATCCAGCCATTCATTCAGCCATCCATCCAGCCATCCATCCATCCAGCCATCAATCCAGCCATCCATCCATCCATTCCTCCAGCCAGCCATCCATCCAGCCATCCATTCATCCAGTCATCCTTCCAGCCATCCATCCATCCATCCCTCCAGCCAGCCATCCATCCAGCCATCCATCCATCCAGCCATCTCTCCAGCCACCCATGCATCCATCCATCCCTCCAGCCAGCCATCCATCCAGCCATCCATCTATCCAGCCATCCATCCAGCCATCCATCCATCCATCCCTCCAGCCAGCCTTCCATCCATCCCTCCAGCCAGCCAGCCATCCATCCATCCATCCATCCATCCATCCATCCATCCATCCATCCATCCATCCATCCATCCATCCATCCAGCCATCCATCCAGCCACCCATCCATCCATCCATCCCTCCAGCCAGCCATCCATCCAGCCATCCATCTAACCAGCCATCCATCCAGCCATCCATCCATCCATCCCTCCAGCCAGCCTTCCATCCATCCCTCCAGCCAGACATCCATCCATCCATCCATCCATCCATCCATCCATCCATCCATCCATCTATCCATCCATCCAGCCATCTATCCATCCAGCCATCCATACAGCCATCCATCCATCCATCCATCCTTCCCTCCAGCCAGCCATCCATCCAGCCATCCATCCATACATCCCTCCAGCCAATCGTCCATCCAGCTATCCATCCATCCAGCCATCCATCCAGCCATCCATCCATCGATCCATCTCTCCATCCAGCCATCCATCCAGCCATTCCTCCATCCAGACATCCATCCAGCCATCCATCCATCCCTCCAGCCAGCCATCCATCCAGCCATCACTCCATCCATCCGTCCATCCATCCATCCAGCCATCCATCCAGCCATCAATCCATCCAGACTTCCAGCCATCCAGCCATCCATCCATCCATCCATCCATCCATCCAGCCAGCCATTCATCCAGCCATCCATCCATCCAGCCATCCATCCAGCCATCCATCCAGCCATCCATCCATTAAGCCATCCATCCAGCGAGTCATCCATCCAGCCATCCATCCATCCAGCCATCCATTCAGCCATCCATCCATCCCTCCAGCCAGCCATTCATCCAGCCATCCATCCATCCAGCCATCCATCCAGCCATCCATCCATTCATCCATCCATCCCTCCAGCAAGCCATCCATCCAGCCATCCAGCCATCAATCCAGCCAACCATCCATCCATCCATCCCTCCAGCAAGCCATCCATCCAGCCATCCCTCCATCCAGCCATCCATCCAGCCATCCATGCATTCATCCATCTCTCCATCCAGCAATCCATCCAGCCAATCATCCATCCATCCATACCTCCAGCCAGCCATCCATCCATCCATCCATCCAGCCATCCATCCAGCCATCCATCCCTCCAGCCAGCCAGCCATTAAGCCATCCATCCATCCAGCCATCCATCCAGCCATCCATCCATCGCTCCAGCCAGCCATCCATCCAGCAATCCCTCCATCCAGCCATTCATCCAGCCATCCATCCATCCATCCATCCAGCCAGCCAACCATCCAGCCATCCCTCCATCCAGCCATCCACCCATCCATCCATCCCTCCAGCCAGCCATCCATCCAGCCATCCCTCCATCCATCCGTCCATCCATCCATCCAGCCATCCATCCAGCCATCCATCCATCCAGACTTCCAGCCATCCAGCCATCCATCCATCCATCCATCCATCCATCCAGCCAGCCATTCATCCAGCCATCCACCCATCCAGCCATCCATCCAGCCATCCATCCATTAAGCCATCCATCCAGCGAGTCATCCATCCAGCCATCCATCCATCCAGCCATCCATTCAGCCATCCATCCATCTCTCCAGCCAGCCATTCATCCAGCCATCCATCCATCCAGCCATCCATCCAGCCATCCATCCATTCATCCATCCATCCCTCCAGCAAGCCATCCATCCAGCCATCCAGCCATCCAGCCATCAATCCAGCCAACCATCCATCCATCCATCCCTGCAGCAAGCCATCCATCCAGCCATCCCTCCATCCAGCCATCCATCCAGCCATCCATGCATTCATCCATCTCTCCATCCAGCCATCCATCCAGCCAATCATCCATCCATCCATACCTCCAGCAATCCCTCCATCCAGCCATTCATCCAGCCATCCATCCATCCATCCATCCAGCCAGCCAACCATCCAGCCATCCCTCCATCCAGCCATCCACCCATCCATCCATCCCTCCAGCCAGCTATCCATCCAGCAATCCATCCATCCAGCCATCCAACCAGTCATCCATCCATCAATCCATCCCTCCAGCCAGCCATCCATCCAGCCATCCTTCCAAACCAGCCGTCCATCCAGCCATCAATCCATCCATGCATCCCTCCAGCCAGCCATCCATCCAGCCATCCATTCATCAATCCCTCCCTCTAGCCAGCCAACCATCCAGACATCCCTCCATCCAGCCATCCATCCATCCATCCCTCCAGCCAGCCATCCATCCAGCCATCCATCCATCCAGCCATCCATCCAGCCATCCATCCATCAATCCATCCCTCCAGCCAGCCATCCATCCAGCCATCCATCCATCCAGCCGTCCATCCCGCCATCCATCCATCCAGCCATCCATCCATCCAGACTTCCAGCCATCCAGCCATCCATCCATCCAGCCATCCATCCATCCATCCATCCATCCATCCATCCAACCATCCAGCCATCCATCCAGCCATCCATCCTTTAAGCCATCCATCCAGCGAGTCATCCATCCAGCCATCCATCCATCCAGCCATCCATACAGCCATCCATCCATCCATCCATCCTTCCCTCCAGCCAGCCATCCATCCTGCCATCCATCCATACATCCCTCCAGCCAATCGTCCATCCAGCCAGCCATCCATCCAGCCATCCATCCAGCCATCCATCCATCGATCCATCTCTCCAGCCAGCCATCCATCCAGCCATTCCTCCATCCAGACATCCATCCAGCCATCCATCCATCCCTCCAGCCAGCCATCCACCAGCCATCCCTCCATCCATCCGTCCATCCATCCAGCCATCCATCCAGCCATCCATCCATCCAGACTTCCAGCCATCCAGCCATCCATCCATCCAGCCATCCATCCATCCATCCATCCATCCATCCATCCATCCAACCATCCAGCCATCCATCCAGCCATCCATCCATTAAGCCATCCATCCAGCGAGTCATCCATCCAGCCATCCATCCATCCAGCCATCCATTCAGCCACCCATCCATCCCTCCAGCCAGCCATTTATCCTGCCATCCATCCATCCAGCCATCCATCCAGCCATCCATCCATCCATCCATCCATCCATCCCTCCAGCAAGCCATCCATCCAGCCATCCAGCCATCCAGCCATCAATCCAGCCAACCATCCATCCATCCATCCCTCCAGCAAGCCAGCCATCCAGCCATCCCTCCATCCAGCCATCCATCCAGCCATCCATCCATCAATCCATCCCTCCAGCCAGCCATCCATCCAGCCATCCATCCATCCAGCCGTCCATCCAACCATCCATCCATCCATCCATCCCTCCAGCCAGCTATCCATCTAGCCAGCCATCCATCCAGCCATTCATTCAGCCATCCATCCAGCCATCCATCCATCCAGCCATCAATCCAGCCATCCATCCATCCATTCCTCCAGCCAGCCATCCATCCAGCCATCCATTCATCCAGTCATCCTTCCAGCCATCCATCCATCCATCCCTCCAGCCAGCCATCCATCCAGCCATCCATCCATCCAGCCATCTCTCCAGCCACCCATGCATCCATCCATCCCTCCAGCCAGCCATCCATCCAGCCATCCATCTATCCAGCCATCCATCCAGCCATCCATCCATCCATCCCTCCAGCCAGCCTTCCATCCATCCCTCCAGCCAGCCAGCCATCCATCCATCCATCCATCCATCCATCCATCCATCCATCCATCCATCCATCCATCCATCCATCCAGCCATCCATCCAGCCACCCATCCATCCATCCATCCCTCCAGCCAGCCATCCATCCAGCCATCCATCTAACCAGCCATCCATCCAGCCATCCATCCATCCATCCCTCCAGCCAGCCTTCCATCCATCCCTCCAGCCAGACATCCATCCATCCATCCATCCATCCATCCATCCATCCATCCATCCATCCATCCAGCCATCTATCCATCCAGCCATCCACACAGCCATCCATCCATCCATCCATCCTTCCCTCCAGCCAGCCATCCATCCAGCCATCCATCCATACATCCCTCCAGCCAATCGTCCATCTGGCTATCCATCCATCCAGCCATCCATCCAGCCATCCATCCATCGATCCATCTCTCCATCCAGCCATCCATCCAGCCATTCCTCCATCCAGACATCCATCCAGCCATCCATCCATCCCTCCAGCCAGCCATCCATCCAGCCATCACTCCATCCATCCGTCCATCCATCCATCCAGCCATCCATCCAGCCATCAATCCATCCAGACTTCCAGCCATCCAGCCATCCATCCATCCATCCATCCATCCATCCATCCAGCCAGCCATTCATCCAGCCATCCATCCATCCAGCCATCCATCCAGCCATCCATCCAGCCATCCATCCATTAAGCCATCCATCCAGCGAGTCATCCATCAGCCATCCATCCATCCAGCCATCCATTCAGCCATCCATCCATCCCTCCAGCCAGCCATTCATCCAGCCATCCATCCATCCAGCCATCCATCCAGCCATCCATCCATTCATCCATCCATCCCTCCAGCAAGCCATCCATCCAGCCATCCAGCCATCAATCCAGCCAACCATCCATCCATCCATCCCTCCAGCAAGCCATCCATCCAGCCATCCCTCCATCCAGCCATCCATCCAGCCATCCATGCATTCATCCATCTCTCCATCCAGCCATCCATCCAGCCAATCATCCATCCATCCATACCTCCAGCCAGCCATCCATCCATCCATCCATCCAGCCATCCATCCAGCCATCCATCCCTCCAGCCAGCCAGCCATTAAGCCATCCATCCATCCAGCCATCCATCCAGCCATCCGTCCATCGCTCCAGCCAGCCATCCATCCAGCAATCCCTCCATCCAGCCATTCATCCAGCCATCCATCCATCCATCCATCCAGCCAGCCAACCATCCAGCCATCCCTCCATCCAGCCATCCACCCATCCATCCATCCCTCCAGCCAGCTATCCATCCAGCAATCCATCCACCCAGCCATCCAACCAGTCATCCATCCATCAATCCATCCCTCCAGCCAGCCATCCATCCAGCCATCCATCCAAACCAGCCGTCCATCCAGCCATCCATCCATCCCTCCAGCCAGCCATCCATCCAGCCATCCCTCCATCCATCCGTCCATCCATCCATCCAGCCATCCATCCAGCCATCCATCCATCCAGACTTCCAGCCATCCAGCCATCCATCCATCCATCCATCCATCCATCCAGCCAGCCATTCATCCAGCCATCCACCCATCCAGCTATCCATCCAGCCATCCATCCAGCCATCCATCCATTAAGCCATCCATCCAGCGAGTCATCCATCCAGCCATCCATCCATCCAGCCATCCATTCAGCCATCCATCCATCCCTCCAGCCAGCCATTCATCCAGCCATCCATCCATCCAGCCATCCATCCAGCCATCCATCCATTCATCCATCCATCCCTCCAGCAAGCCATCCATCCAGCCATCCAGCCATCAATCCAGCCAACCATCCATCCATCCATCCCTCCAGCAAGCCATCCATCCAGCCATCCCTCCATCCAGCCATCCATCCAGCCACCCATGCATTCATCCATCTCTCCATCCAGCCATCCATCCAGCCAATCATCCATCCATCCATACCTCCAGCCAGCCATCCATCCATCCATCCATCCAGCCATCCATCCAGCCATCCATCCCTCCAGCCAGCCAGCCATTAAGCCATCCATCCATCCAGCCATCCATCCAGCCATCCATCCATCGCTCCAGCCAGCCATCCATCCAGCAATCCCTCCATCCAGCCATTCATCCAGCCATCCATCCATCCATCCATCCAGCCAGCCAACCATCCAGCCATCCCTCCATCCAGCCATCCACCCATCCATCCATCCCTCCAGCCAGCTATCCATCCAGCAATCCATCCATCCAGCCATCCAACCAGTCATCCATCCATCAATCCATCCCTCCAGCCAGCCATCCATCCAGCCATCCTTCCAAACCAGCCGTCCATCCAGCCATCCATCCATCCTTGCATCCCTCCAGCCAGCCATCCATCCAGCCATCCATTCATCAATCCCTCCCTCTAGCCAGCCAACCATCCAGACATCCCTCCATGCAGCCATCCATCCATCCATCCCTCCAGCCAGCCATCCATCCAGCCATCCATCCATCCAGCCATCCATCCAGCCATCCATCCATCAATCCATCCCTCCTGCCAGCCATCCATCCAGCCATCCATCCATCCAGCCGTCCATCCAGCCATCCATCCATCCAGCCATCCATCCATCCAGACTTCCAGCCATCCAGCCATCCATCCATCCAGCCATCCATCCATCCATCCATCCATCCATCCATCCAACCATCCAGCCATCCATCCAGCCATCCATCCTTTAAGCCATCCATCCAGCGAGTCATCCATCCAGCCATCCATCCATCCAGCCATCCAAACAGCCATCCATCCATCCATCCATCCTTCCCTCCAGCCAGCCATCCATCCAGCCATCCATCCATACATCCCTCCAGCCAATCGTCCATCCAGCCAGCCATCCATCCAGCCATCCATCCAGCCATCCATCCATCGATCCATCTCTCCAGCCAGCCATCCATCCAGCCATTCCTCCATCCAGACATCCATCCAGCCATCCATCCATCCCTCCAGCCAGCCATCAATCCAGCCATCCCTCCATCCATCCGTCCATCCATCCAGCCATCCATCCATCCAGACTTCCAGCCATCCAGCCATCCATCCATCCAGCCATCCATCCATCCATCCATCCATCCATCCAACCATCCAGCCATCCATCCAGCCATCCATCCATTAAGCCATCCATCCAGCGAGTCATCCATCCAGCCATCCATCCATCCAGCCATCCATTCAGCCATCCATCCATCCCTCCAGCCAGCCATTCATCCTGCCATCCATCCATCCAGCCATCCATCCAGCCATCCAACCATCCATCCATCCATCCATCCCTCCAGCAAGCCATCCATCCAGCCATCCAGCCATCCAGCCATCAATCCAGCCAACCATCCATCCATCCATCCCTCCAGCAAGCCAGCCATCCAGCCATCCCTCCATCCAGCCATCCATCCAGCCATCCATCCATCAATCCATCCCTCCAGCCAGCCATCCATCCAGCCATCCATCCATCCAGCCGTCCATCCAACCATCCATCCATCCATCCATCCCTCCAGCCAGCTATCCATCCAGCCAGCCATCCATCCAGCCATCCATTCAGCCATCCATTCAGCCATCCATCCATCCAGCCATCAATCCAGCCATCCATCCATCCATTCCTCCAGCCAGCCATCCATCCAGCCATCCATTCATCCAGTCATCCTTCCAGCCATCCATCCATCCATCCCTCCAGCCAGCCATCCATCCAGCCATCCATCCATCCAGCCATCTCTCCAGCCACCCATGCATCCATCCATCCCTCCAGCCAGCCATCCATCCAGCCATCCATCTATCCAGCCATCCATCCAGCCATCCATCCATCCATCCCTCCAGCCAGCCTTCCATCCATCCCTCCAGCCAGCCAGCCAGCCATCCATCCATCCATCCATCCATCCATCCATCCATCCATCCATCCATCCAGCCATCCATCCAGCCACCCATCCATCCATCCATCCCTCCAGCCAGCCATCCATCCAGCCATCCATCTAACCAGCCATCCATCCAGCCATCCATCCATCCATCCCTCCAGCCAGCCTTCCATCCATCCCTCCAGCCATCCCTCCATCCATCCATCCATCCATCCATCCATCCATCCATCCATCCATCCATCCAGCCATCTATCCATCCAGCCATCCATACAGCCATCCATCCATCCATCCATCCTTCCCTCCAGCCAGCCATCCATCCAGCCATCCATCCATACATCCCTCCAGCCAATCGTCCATCCAGCTATCCATCCATCCAGCCATCCATCCAGCCATCCATCCATCGATCCATCTCTCCATCCAGCCATCCATCCAACCATTCCTCCATCCAGACATCCATCCAGCCATCCATCCATCCCTCCAGCCAGCCATCCATCCAGCCATCACTCCATCCATCCGTCCATCCATCCATCCAGCCATCCATCCAGCCATCAATCCATCCAGACTTCCAGCCATCCAGCCATCCATCCATCCATCCATCCATCCATCCATCCAGCCAGCCATTCATCCAGCCATCCATCCATCCAGCCATCCATCCAGCCATCCATCCAGCCATCCATCCATTAAGCCATCCATCCAGCGAGTCATCCATCCAGCCATCCATCCATCCAGCCATCCATTCAGCCATCCATCCATCCCTCCAGCCAGCCATTCATCCAGCCATCCAACCATCCAGCCATCCATCCAGCCATCCATCCATTCATCCATCCATCCCTCCAGCAAGCCATCCATCCAGCCATCCAGCCATCCAGCCATCAATCCAGCCAACCATCCATCCATCCATCCCTCCAGCAAGCCATCCATCCAGCCATCCCTCCATCCAGCCATCCATCCAGCCACCCATGCATTCATCCATCTCTCCATCCAGCCATCCATCCAGCCAATCATCCATCCATCCATACATCCAGCCAGCCATCCATCCATCCATCCACCCAGCCATCCATCCAGCCATCCATCCCTCCAGCCAGCCAGCCATTAAGCCATCCATCCATCCAGCCATCCATCCAGCCATCCATCCATCGCTCCAGCCAGCCATCCATCCAGCAATCCCTCCATCCAGCCATTCATCCAGCCATCCATCCATCCATCCATCCAGCCAGCCAACCATCCAGCCATCCCTCCATCCAGCCATCCACCCATCCATCCATCCCTCCAGCCAGCTATCCATCCAGCAATCCATCCACCCAGCCATCCAACCAGTCATCCATCCATCAATCCATCCCTCCAGCCAGCCATCCATCCAGCCATCCATCCAAACCAGCCGTCCATCCAGCCAGCCATCCATCCATGCATCCCTCCAGCCAGCCATCCATCCAGCCATCCATTCATCAATCCCTCCCTCTAGCCAGCCAACCATCCAGACATCCCTCCATCCAGCCATCCATCCATCCATCCCTCCAGCAAGCCATCCATCCAGCCATCCATCCATCCAGCCATCCATCCAGCCATCCATCCATCAATCCATCCCTCCAGCCAGCCATCCATCCAGCCATCCATCCATCCAGCCGTCCATCCAGCCATCCATCCATCCAGCCATCCATCCATCCAGACTTCCAGCCATCCAGCCATCCATCCATCCAGCCATCCATCCATCCATCCATCCATCCATCCATCCATCCATCCAACCATCCAGCCATCCATCCAGCCATCCATCCTTTAAGCCATCCATCCAGCGAGTCATCCATCCAGCCATCCATCCATCCAGCCATCCATACAGCCATCCATCCATCCATCCATCCTTCCCTCCAGCCAGCCATCCATCCAGCCATCCATCCATACATCCCTCCAGCCAATCGTCCATCCAGCCAGCCATCCATCCAGCCATCCATTCAGCCATCCATCCATCGATCCATCTCTCCAGCCAGCCATCCATCCAGCCATTCCTCCATCCAGACATCCATCCAGCCATCCATCCATCCCTCCAGCCAGCCATCCATCCAGCCATCCCTCCATCCATCCGTCCATCCATCCAGCCATCCATCCAGCCACCCATCCATCCAGACTTCCAGCCATCCAGCCATCCATCCATCCAGCCATCCATCCATCCATCCATCCATCCATCCATCCATCCAACCATCCAGCCATCCATCCAGCCATCCATCCATTAAGCCATCCATCCAGCGAGTCATCCATCCAGCCATCCATCCATCCAGCCATCCATTCAGCCATCCATCCATCCCTCCAGCCAGCCATTCATCCTGCCATCCATCCATCCAGCCATCCATCCAGCCATCCATCCATCCATCCATCCATCACTCCAGCAAGCCATCCATCCAGCCATCCAGCCATCCAGCCATCAATCCAGCCAACCATCCATCCATCCATCCCTCCAGCAAGCCAGCCATCCAGCCATCCCTCCATCCAGCCATCCATCCAGCCATCCATCCATCAATCCATCCCTCCAGCCAGCCATCCATCCAGCCATCCATCCATCCAGCCGTCCATCCAACCATCCATCCATCCATCCATCCCTCCAGCCAGCTATCCATCCAGCCAGCCATCCATCCAGCCATCCATTCAGCCATCCATCCAGCCATCCATCCATCCAGCCATCAATCCAGCCATCCATCCATCCATTCCTCCAGCCAGCCATCCATCTAGCCATCCATTCATCCAGTCATCCTTCCAGCCATCCATCCATCCATCCCTCCAGCCAGCCATCCATCCAGCCATCCATCCATCCAGCCATCTCTCCAGCCACCCATGCATCCATCCATCCCTCCAGCCAGCCATCCATCCAGCTATCCATCTATCCAGCCATCCATCCAGCCAGCCATCCATCCATCCCTCCAGCCAGCCTTCCATCCATCCCTCCAGCCAGCCAGCCATCCATCCATCCATCCATCCATCCATCCATACATCCATCCATCCATTCAGCCATCCATCCAGCCACCCATCCATCCATCCATCCCTCCAGCCAGCCATCCATCCAGCCATCCATCTAACCAGCCATCCATCCAGCCATCCATCCATCCATCCCTCCAGCCAGCCTTCCATCCATCCCTCCAGCCAGCCATCCATCCATCCATCCATCCATCCATCCATCCATCCATCCATCCATCCATCCATCCATCCAGCCATCCATCCAGCCATCCATCCAGCCATCCATCCATCCATCCATCCAGCCATCCATCCATCCATCCATCCTTCCATCCAACCATCCATCCAGCCATCCATCCATACATCCAGCCAACCAGTCATCCATCCATCCAGCCAGCCATCCAGACATCCAGCCATCCATCCAGCCATCCATCCAGCCATCCATCCATACTTCCATCCCTCCAGCCAGCCATCCATCCAGCCATCAATCCAACTAGCCATCCATCCAACCATCCACGCATCCATCACTCCAGCCAGCCATCCATCCAGCCATCCATCCATCCAGCCATCTCTCCAGGCAGCCATCCATCCGGAAATCCATCCATCCAGCCATCCATCCAGCCACCCATGCATCCATCCATCCCTCCAGCCAGCCATCCATCCAGCCATCCATCTATCCAGCCATCCATCCAGCCATCCATCCATCCATCCCTCCAGCCAGCCTTCCATCCATCCCTCCAGCCATCCATCCATCCATCCATCCATCCATCCATCCATCCATCCATCCATCCATCCATCCATCCATCCATCCATCCAGCCATCCATCCAGCCATCCATCCAGCCATCCATCCATCCATCCATCCAGCCATCCATCCATTCATCCATCCATCCATCCAGCCATCCATCCAGCCATCCATCCATACATCCAGCCAACCAGTCATCCATCCATCCAGCCAGCCATCAAGACATCGAGCCATCCATCCAGCCATCCATCCAGCCATCCATCCATCCTTCCATCCCTCCAGCCAGCCATCCATCCAGCCATCAATCCAACTAGCCATCCATCCAACCATCCACGCATCCATCACTCCAGCCAGCCATCCATCCAGCCATCTTTCCATCCAGCCATCCATACAGCCATCCATCCATCCATCCATCCTTCCCTCCAGCCAGCCATCCATCCAGCCATCCACCCATACATCCCTCCAGCCAATCGTCCGTCCAGCCATCCATCCATCCAGCCATCCATCCAGCCATCCATCCATCGATCCATCTCTCCAGCCAGCCATCCATCCAGCCATTCCTCCATCCAGACATCCATCCAGCCATACATCCATACCTCCAGCCAGCCATCCATCCAGCCATCCCTCCATCCATCCGTCCATCCATCCAGCCATCCATCCAGCCATCCATCCATCCAGACTTCCAGCCATCCAGCCATCCATCCATCCAGCCATCCATCCATCCATCCATCCATCCATCCAACCATCCAGCCATCCATCCAGCCACCCATCCATTAAGCCATCCATCCAGCGAGTCATCCATCCAGCCATCCATCCATCCAGCCATCCATTCAGCCATCCATCCATCCCTCCAGCCAGCCACTCATCCAGCCATCCATCCATCCAGCCATCCAGCCATCCAGCCATCAATCCAGCCAACCATCCATCCATCCATCCCTCCAGCAAGCCATCCATCCAGCCATCCCTCCATCCAGCCATCCATCCAGCCATCCATGCATTCATCCATCTCTCCATCCAGCCATCCATCCAGCCAATCATCCATCCATCCATACCTCCAGCCAGCCATCCATCCATCCATCCAGCCATTCATCCAGCCATCCATCCCTCCAGCCAGCCAGCCATTAAGCCATCCATCCATCCAGCCATCCATCCAGCCATCCATCCATCGCTCCAGCCAGCCATCCATCCAGCAATCCCTCCATCCAGCCATCCATCCAGCCATCCATCCATCCATCCATCCAGCCAGCCAACCATCCAGCCATCCCTCCATCCAGCCATCCACGCATCCATCCATCCCTCCAGTCAGCCATCCATCCAGCAATCCATCCATCCAGCCATCCAACCAGTCATCCATCCATCAATCCATTCCTCCAGCCAGCCATCCATCCAGCCATCCATCCAAACCAGCCGTCCATCCAGCCATACATCCATCCATGCATCCCTCCAGCCAGCCATCCATCCAGCCATCCATTCATCCATCCCTCCCTCTAGCCAGCCAACCATCCAGCCATCCCTCCATTCAGCCATCCATCCATCCATCCCTCCAGCCAGCCATCCATCCAGCCATCCATCCATCCAGCCATCCATCCAGCCATCCATCCATCAATCCATCCCTCCAGCCAGCCATCCATCCAGCCATCCATCCATCCAGCCGTCCATCCAGCCATCCATCCAACCCTCCAGCCAGCCGTCCATCCAGCCATCCATCCATCCCTCCAGCCAGCCAACCATCTAGCCAACCCTACATCCAGCCATCCCTCCATCCCTCCATCCAGCCATCCATCCATCCCTCCAGCCAGCCATCTATCCAGCCATCCATCCATCCAGCCATCCATCCAGCCATCCATCCATCAATCCATCCCTCCAGCCAGCCATCCATCCAGCCATCCATCCATCCAGCCGTCCATCCAACCATCCATCCATCCATCCATCCCTCCAGCCAGCTATTCATCCAGCCATCCATCCATGCAGCCATCCATTCAGCCATCCATCCAGCCATCTATCCATCCAGCCATCAATCCAGCCATCCATCCATCCATTCCTCCAGCCAGCCATCCATCCAGCCATCCATTCATCCAGTCATCCTTCCAGCCATCCATCCATCCATCCCTCCAGCCAGCCATCCATCCAGCCATCCATCCATCCAGCCATCTCTCCAGACAGCCATCCATCCGGAAATCCATCCATCCAGCCATCCATCCAGCCACCCATGCATCCATCCATCCCTCCAGCCAGCCATTCATCCAGCCATCCATCTATCCAGCCATCCATCCAGCCATCCATCCATCCATCCCTCCAGCCAGCCTACCATCCATCCCTCCAGCCAGCCAGCCATCCATACATCCATCCATCCATCCATCCATCCATCCATCCATTCATCCATCCATCCATCCATCCATCCAACCATCCAGCCATCCATCCAGCCACCCATCCATCCATCCATCCCTCCAGCCAGCCATCCATCCAGCCATCCATCTAACCAGCCATCCATCCTGCCATCCATCCATCCATCCCTCCAGCCAGCCTTCCATCCATCCCTCCAGCCAGCCATCCACCCATCCATCCATCCATCCATCCATCCATCCATCCAGCCATCCATCCAGCCATCCATCCAGCCATCCATCCATCCATCCATCCAGCCATCCATCCATCCATCCATCCAACCATCCATCCAGCCATCCATCCATACATCCAGCCAACCAGTCATCCATCCATCCAGCCAGCCATCCAGACATCCAGCCATCCATCCAGACATCCATCCAGCCATCCATCCATCCTTCCATCCCTCCAGCCAGCCATCCATCCAGCCATCAATTCAACTAGCCATCCATCCAACCATCCACGCATCCATCACTCCAGCCAGCCATCCATCCAGCCATCCATCCATCCAGCCATCCATACAGCCATCCTTCCATCCATCCATCCATCCCTCCAGCCAGCCATCCATCCAGCCATCCATCAATCCATCCCTCCAGCCATTCGTCCATCCAGCCATCCATCCATCCAGCCATCCATCCAGCCATCCATCCATCCATCCATCCCTCCAGCCAGCCATCCAGCCAGCCATTCCTCCATCCAGACATTCATCCAGACAGCCATCCATCCTTCCATCCAGACATCCATCCAGCCATCCCTCCATCCATCCGTCCATCCATCCAGCCATCCATCCAGCCATCCATCCATCCAAACTTCCAGCCATCCAGCCATCCATCCAACAGCCATCCATCCATCCAGCCATCCATCCATCCAACCATCCAGCCATCCATCCAGCCATCCATCCATTAAGCCATCCATCCAGCCATCCATGCATCCATCCATCCCGCCAGCGAGCCATCCATCCAGCCATCCATCCATCCAGCCATCCATCCAGCCATCCATCCATTCCTCCAGCCAGCCATTCATCCAGCCATCCATCCATCCAGCCATCCATCCAGCCATCCATCCATCCATCCATCCATCCCTCCAGCAAGCCATCCATCCAGCCATCCAGCCATCCAGCCATCAATCCAGCCAACCATCCATCCATCCATCCCTCCAGCAAGCTATCCATCCAGCCATCCCTCCATCCAGCCATCCATCCAGCCATCCATGCATTCATCCATCTCTCCATCCAGCCATCCATCCAGCCAATCATCCAACCATCCATACCTCCAGCCAGCCATCCATCCATCCATCCATCCATCCAGCCATCCATCCAGCCATCCATCCCTCCAGCCAGCCAGCCATTAAGCCATCCATCCATCCAGCCATCCATCCAGCCATCCGTCCATCCCTCCAGCCAGCCATCCATCCAGCAATCCCTCCATCCAGCCATCCATCCAGCCATCCATCCATCCATCCAGCCAGCCAACCATCCAGCCATCCCTCCATCCAACCATCCACCCATCCATCCAGCAATCCATCCAGCCATCCATCCATCCATCCATCCCTCCAGCCAGCTATCCACCCAGCCATCCATCCATCCAGCCATCCATTCAGCCATCCATCCAGCCATCAATCCATCCAGCCATCCTTCCAGCCATCCATCCATCCATTCCTACAGCCATCCATCGATCTAGCCATCCATTCAGCCATCCATCCATCCATCCATCCCTGCATCCATCCATCCCTCCAGCCAGCCATCCATCCAGCCATCCATTCGTCCATCCATCCATCCAGCCTTCCATCCATCCATCCATCCCTCCAGCCAGCCATCCATCCAGCCATCCATCCTTCCAGCCATCTATCCTGCCATCCATCCATCCATCCATCGCTCCAGCCAGCCATCCATCCAGCCAGCCATCCATCCATCCATCATTCAATCCATCCCTCCAGCCAGCCATGCATCCAGCCATCCTTCCATCCAGCCATCCATCCAGCCATCCATCCATGACTCCATCCCTCCAGCCAGCCATCCATCCAGCCATCCATCGATCTAGCCATCCATTCAGCCATCCATCCATCCATTCCTCCAGCGAGCAATCCATCCAGCCATCCATCCAGCCATCCATCCAGCCACCCATCCATCCCTCCAGCAAGCCATCTATCCAGACATCCATCCATCCAGCCATCCATCCAGCCATCCATCCATCCATCCATCCCTCCAGCCAGCCATCCATCCAGCCATCCAGCCATCTCTCCAGACAGCCATCCATCCGGAAATCCATCCATCCAGCCATCCATCCAGCCACCCATGCATCCATCCATCCCTCCAGCCAGCCATCCATCCAGCCATCCATCTATCCAGCCATCCATCCAGCCATCCATCCATCCATCCCTCCAGCCAGCCTTCCATCCATCCCTCCAGCCACCCATCCATCCAACCATCCATCAATCCATCCATCCATCCATCCATCCATCCATCCATCCATCCATCCATCCATCCATCCATCCAGCCATCCATCCAGCCATCCAGCCAGCCATCCATCCATCCATCCAGCCATCCATCCATTCATCCATCCATCCATCCAGCCATCCATCCAGCCATCCATCCATACATCCAGCCAACCAGGCATCCATCCATCCAGCCAGCCATCAAGACATCCAGCCATCCATCCAGCCATCCATCCAGCCATCCATCCATCCTTCCATCCCTCCAGCCAGCCATCCATCCTGCCATCAATCCAACTAGCCATCCATCCAACCATCCACGCATCCATCACTCCAGCCAGCCATCCATCCAGCCATCTATCCATCCAGCCATCCATACAGCCATCCATCCATCCATCCATCCTTCCCTCCAGCCAGCCATCCATCCAGCCATCCATCCATACATCCCTCCAGCCAATCGTCCATCCAGCCATCCATCCAGCCATTCTTCCAGCCATCAATCCATCGATCCATCTCTCCAGCCAGCCATCCATCCAGCCATTCCTCCATCCAGACATCCATCCAGCCATCCATCCATCCCTCCAGCCAGCCATCCATCCAGCCATTCCTCCATCCATCCGTCCATCCATCCAGCCATCCATCCAGCCATCCATCCATCCAGACTTCCAGCCATCCAGCCATCCATCCATTCAGCCATTCATCCATCCAGCCATCCATCCATCCAACCATCCAGCCATCCATCCAGCCATCCATGCATTAAGCCATCCATCCAGCGAGTCATCCATCCAGCCATCCATCCATCCAGCCATCCATTCAGCCATCCATCCATCCCTCCAGCCAGCCATTCATCCAGCCATCCATCCATCCAGCCATCCATCCAGCCATCCATCCATCCATCCATCAATCCCTCCAGCAAGCCATCCATCCAGCCATCCAGCCATCAATCCAGCCAACCATCCATCCATCCATCCCTCCAGCAAGCCATCCATCCAGCTATCCCTCCATCCAGCCATCCATCCAGCCATCCATGCATTCATCCATCTCTCCATCCAGCCATCCATCCAGCCAATCATCCATCCATCCATACCTCCAGCCAGCCATCCATCCATCCATCCATCCAGCCATCCATCCAGCCATCCATCCCTCCAGCCAGCCAGCCATTAAGCCATCCATCCATCCAGCCATCCATCCAGCCATCCATCCATCGCTCCATCCAGCCAGCCAACCATCCAGCCATCCCTCCATCCAGCCATCCACCCATCCATCCATCCCTCCAGCCAGCCATCCATCCAGCAATCCATCCATCCAGCCATTCAACCAGCCATCCATCCATCAATCCATCCCACCAGCCAGCCATCCATCCAGCCATCCATCCAAGCCAGCCATCCATCCGGCCATCCATTCATCCATCCATCCCTCTAGCCAGCCAACCATCCAGCCATCCCTCCATCCAGCCATCCATCCATCCATCCCTCCAGCCAGCCATCCATCCAGCCATCCATCCATCCAGCCATCCATCCAGCCATCCATCCATCAATCCATCCCTCCAGCCAGCCATCCATCCAGCCATCCATCCATCCAGCCGTCCATCCAGCCATCCATCCATCCCTCCAGCCAGCCATCCAGCCAGCCATCCATCCATCCCTCCAGCCAGCCAACCATCTAGCCATCCCTAGATCCAGCCATCCCTCCATCCCTCCATCCAGCCATCCATCCATCCCTCCAGCCAGCCATCTATCCAGCCATCCATGCATCCAGCCATCCATCCAGCCATCCATCCATCAATCCATCCCTCCAGCCAGCCATCCATCCAACCATCCATCCATCCATCCATCCCTCCAGCCAGCTATCCATCCAGCCAGCCATCCATCCAGCCATCCATTCAGCCATCCATCCAGCCATCGATCCATCCAGCCATCAATCCAGCCATCCATCCATCCATCCATTCCTCCAGCCAGCCATCCATCCAGCCATCCATTCATCCAGTCATCGTTCCAGCCATCCATCCATCCATCCCTCCAGCCAGCCAGCCATCCAGCCATCCAACCGTCCAGCCAACCAGCCAGCCAACCATCCAGCCATCCATCCATCCATCCATCCCTCCAGCCAGCCATCCATTCAGCCATCCATGCATCCAGCAACCCATCCAGCCATCCATCCATCAATCCATCCCTCCAGCCAGCCATCCATCCATCCATCCATCCATCCAGCCATCCAGCCAGCCATCCCTCTATCCATCCATCCCTCCAGCCAGCTATCTTTCCAGCCATCCATCCATCCAGCCATCCATTCAGCCATCCATCCAGCCATCCATCCATCCATCCATCCAGCCAGCCAGCCAACCATCCAGACATCCCTCCATCCAGCCATCCACCCATCAATCCATCCCTCCAGCCAGCCATCCATCCAGCCATCCATCCATCAATCAATCCCTCCAGCCAGCCGTCCATCCAGCCATCCATCCAAACCAGCCGTCCATCCAGCCATCCAACCATCCATGCATCCCTCCAGCCAGCCATCCATCCATCCATCCCTCCAGCCAGCCAACCATCAAGCCATACCTCCATCCAGCCATCCAACCATCCAACCCTCCAGCCAGCCATCCATCCAGCCATCCATCCATCCAGCCATCCATCCAGCCATCCATCCATCAATCCATCCCTCCAGCCAGCCATCCATCCAGCCATCCATCCATCCAGCCGTCCATCCAGCCACCCATCCATCCCTCCAGCCAGCCATCCATCCAGCCATCCATCCATCCATCCATCCCTCCAGCCAGCCAACCATCCAGCCAACCCTACATCCAGCCATCCCTCCATCCAGCCATCCATCCATCCCTCCAGCCAGCCATCCATCCAGCCATCCATCCATCCAGCCATCCATCCAGCCATCCATCCATCAATCCATCCCTCCAGCCAGCCATCCATCCAGCCATCCATCCATCCAGCAGTCCATCCAAACATCCATCCATCCGTCCATCCCTCCAGCCAGCTATCCATCCAGCCATCCATCCATCCAGCCATCCATTCAGCCATCCATCCAGCCATCCATCCATCCAGCCATCAATCCAGCCATCCATCCACCCATCCATTCCTCCAGCCAGCCATCCATCCAGACATCCATCCATCCAGCCATCCATCCAGACATCCATCCATCCTTCCCCCCAGACAGCCATCCATCCAGCCATCCAACCGTCCAGCCTTCCAGCCAGCCAACCATCCAGCGATCCCTCCATCCAGCCATCCATCCATCCATCCATCCTTCCAGCCAGCCATCCATCCAGCCATCCATCCATCCAGCAACCCATCCAGCCATTCATCCATCAATCCATCCCTCCAGCCAGCCATCCATCCAGCCATCCATCTATCCAGCCATCCATCCAGCCATCCATCCATCCATCCATCCCTCCAGCCAGCTTTTTATCCAGCCATCCGTCCATCCAGCTATCCATTCAGCCATACATCCAGCCATCCATCCATCCAGCCATCCATCCAGCCATTCATCCATCCTCCCATTCCTCCAGCCAGCCATCCATCCAGCCATCCATCCATCCAGCCATCCATCCAGCCATCCATCGATCCATCCCTCCAGCCAGGCATCCATCCAGCCATCCATCCGTCCAGCCATCCATCCATCCAGCCATCCATCCAGCCATCCATCCAAACCAGCCGTCCATCCAGCCATCCATCCATCCATGCATTCCTCCAGCCAGCCAGCCATCCAGCCATCCATCCATCCATCCATCCCTCTAGCCAGCCAACCATCCAGCCATCCCTCCATCCAGCCATCTATCCATTCATCCCTCCAGCCTGCCATCCATCCAGCCATCCATCCATCCAGCCATCCATCCAGCCATCCATCCATCAATCCATCCCTCCAGCCAGCCATCCATCCAGCCATCCATCCATCCAGCCGTCCATCCAGCCATCCATCCATCCCTCCATCCAGCCATCCATCCAGCCATCCATGCATTCATCCATCTCTCCATCCAGCCATCCATCCCGCCAATCATCCATCCATCCATACCTCCAGCCAGCCATCCATCCATCCATCCATCCATCCATCCAGCCATCCATCCAGCCATCCATCCCTCCAGCCAGCCAGCCATTAAGCCATCCATCCATCCAGCCATCCATCCAGCCATCCGTCCATCCCTCCAGCCAGCCATCCAACCAGCAATCCCTCCATCCAGCCATCCATCCAGCCATCCATCCATCCATCCATCCAGCCAGCCAGCCAACCATCCAGCCATCCCTCCATCCAACCATCCACCCATCCATCCAGCCATCCATCCAGCCATCCATCCATCCATCCATCCCTCCAGCCAGCTATCCACCCAGCCATCCATCCATCCAGCCATCCATTCAGCCATCCATCCAGCCATCAATCCATCCAGCCATCCATCCAGCCATCCATCCATCCATTCCTACAGCCATCCATCGATCTAGCCATCCATTCAGCCATCCATCCATCCATCCATCCCTCCATTCATCCATCCCTCCAGCCAGCCATCCATCCAGCCATCCATTCGTCCATCCATCCACCCAGCCTTCCATCCATCCATCCATCCATCCATCCCTCCATCCATCCATCCCTCCAGCCAGCCAACCATCCGGACATCCATCCATGCAGCCATCCACCCAGCCATCTATCCATTCTTCCATCTCTCCAGCCAGACAGCCATCCAGCCATCCATCTATCCAGCCATCCATCCAGCCAGCCATCCAGCCATCCCTCCAGCCAGCCATCCATCCATCTATCCCTCCAGCCAGCCATCCGTCCAGCCATCCATCCATCCAGCCATCCATCCAGCCATCCATCCATCCATCCATCCATCCATCCATCCAGCCATCCATCCAGCCATCCATCCATCCATCCCTCCAGCCAGCCATCCATCCATCTATCCCTCCAGCCAGCCATCCATCCAGCCATCCATCCATCCAGCCATCCATCCAGCCATCCATCCATCCATCCATCCATCCATCCAGCCATCCATCCAGCCATCCATCCATCCATCCGTCCAGCCAGCCATCCATCCAGCCATCCTTCCATCCAGCCATCCATCCAGCCATCCATCCATCAATCCATCCCTCCAGCCAGCCATCCATCCAGCCATCCATCCATCCAGCCGTCCATCCAGCCATCCATCCATCCCTCCAGCCAGCCATCCAGCCAGCCATCCACCCATCCCTCCAGCCAGCCAACCATCTAGCCATCCCTAGATCCAGCCATCCCTCCATCCCTCCATCCAGCCATCCATCCATCCCTCCAGCCAGCCATCTATCCAGCCATCCATCCATCCAGCCATCCATCCAGCCATCCATCCATCAATCCATCCCTCCAGCCAGCCATCCATCCAGCCATCCATCCATCCAGCCGTCCATCAAACCATCCATCCATCCATCCATCCACCCCTCCAGCCAGCTATCCATCCAGCCAGCCAGCCATCCAGCCATCCATTCAGCCATCCATCCAGCCATCCATCCATCCAGCCATCAATCCAGCCATCCATCCATCCATCCAATTCTTCAGCCAGCCATCCATCCAGCCATCCATTCATCCAGTCATCCTTCCAGCCATCCATCCATCCATCCCTCCAGCCAGCCAGCCATCCAGCCATCCAACCGTCCAGCCAACCAGCCAGCCAACCATCCAGCCAGCCCTCCACCCAGCCATCCATCGATCCATCCATCCCTCCAGCCAGCCATCCATCCAGCCATCCATCCATCCAGCAACCCATCCAGCCATCCATCCATCAATCCATCCCTCCAGCCAGCCATCCATCCATCCATCCATCCATCCAGCCATCCAGCCAGCCATCCCTCCATCCATCCATCCCTCCAGCCAGCTATCTTTCCAGCCATCCATCCATCCAGCCATCCATTCAGCCATCCATCCAGCCATCCATCCATCCATCCATCCAGCCAGCCAGCCAACCATCCAGCCATCCCTCCATCCAGCCATCCACCCATCAATCCATCCCTCCAGCCAGCCATCCACCCAGCCATCCATCCATCCAGCCATCCATCCAGCCATCCATCCATCAATCCATCCCTCCAGCCAGCCGTCCATCCAGCCATCCATCCAAACCAGCCGTCCATCCAGCCATCCAACCATCCATGCATCCCTCCAGCCAGCCATCCATCCCTCCAGCCAGCCAACCATCAAGCCATACCTCCATCCAGCCGTCCAACCATCCAACCCTCCAGCCAGCCATCCATCCAGCCATCCATCCATCCAGCCATCCATCCAGCCATCCATCCATCAATCCATCCCTCCAGCCAGCCATCCATCCAGCCATCCATCCATCCAGCCGTCCATCCAGCCACCCATCCATCCCTCCAGCCAGCCATCCATCCAGCCATCCATCCATCCATCCATCCCTCCAGCCAGCCAACCATCCAGCCAACCCTACATCCAGCCATCCCTCCATCCAGCCATCCATCCATCCAGCCAACCATCCAGCCATCCATCCATCAATCCATCCCTCCAGCCAGCCATCCATCCAGCCATCCATCCATCCAGCCGTCCATCCAACCATCCATCCATCCATCCCTCCAGCCAGCTATCCATCCAGCCATCCATCCATCCAGCCATCCATTCAGCCATCCATCCAGCCATCCATCCATCCAGCCATCAATCCAGCCATCCATCCACCCATCCATTCCTCCAGCCAGCCATCCATCCAGCCATCCATCCAGCCAGCCATCCATCCAGACATCCATCCATCCTTCCCTCCAGCCAGCCATCCATCCAGCCATCCAACCGTCCAGCCTTCCAGCCAGCCAACCATCCAGCGATCCCTCCATCCAGCCATCCAGCTATCCATCCATCCCAACAGCCAGCCATCCATCCAGCCATCCATCCATCCAGCAACCCATCCAGCCATTCATCCATCAATCCATCCCTCCAGCCAGCCATCCATCCAGCCATCCATCTATCCAGCCATCCATCCAGCCATCCATCCATCCATCCATCCCTCCAGCCAGCTATCTATCCAGCCATCCGTCCATCCAGCTATCCATTCAGCCATACATCCAGCCATCCATCCATCCAGCCATCCATCCAGCCATTCATCCATCCTCCCATTCCTCCAGCCAGCCATCCATCCAGCCATCCATCCATCCAGCCATCCATCCAGCCATCCATCCATCCATCCCTCCAGCCAGCCATCCATCCAGCCATCCATCCGTCCAGCCATCCATCCATCCAGCCATCCATCCAGCCATCCATCCAAACCAGCCGTCCATCCAGCCATCCATCCATACATGCATTCCTCCAGCCAGCCATCCGTCCAGCCATCCATCCATCCATCCATCCCTCTAGCCAGCCAACCATCCAGCCATCCCTCCATCCAGCCATCTACCCATTCATCCCTCCATCCAGCCATCCATCCATCAATCCATCCCTCCATCCAGCCGTCCATCCAGCCATCCATCCATCCCTCCATCCAGCCATCCATCCAGCCATCCATGCATTCATCCATCTCTCCATCCAGCCATCCAGCCCGCCAATCATCCATCCATACATACCTCCAGCCAGCCATCCATCCATCCATCCATCCATCCATCCAGCCATCCATCCAGCCATCCATCCCTCCAGCCAGTCAGCCATTAAGCCATCCATCCATCCAGCCATCCATCCAGCCATCCGTCCATCCCTCCAGCCAACCATCCAAACAGCAATCCCTCCATCCAGCCATCCATCCAGCCATCCATCTATCCATCCATCCATCCAGCCAGCCAACCATCCAGCCATCCCTCCATCCAACCATCCACCCATCCATCCAGCCATCCATCCAGCCATCCATCCATCCATCCATCCCTCCAGCCAGCTATCCACCCAGCCATCCATCCATCCAGCCATCCATTCAGCCATCCATCCAGCCAACAATCCATCCAGCCATCCATCCAGCCATCCATCCATCCATTCCTACAGCCATCCATCGATCTAGCCATCCATTCAGCCATCCATCCATCCATCCATCCCTCCATCCATCCATCCGTCCAGCCAGCCATCCATCCAGCCATCCATTCGTCCATCCATCCACCCAGCCTTCCATCCATCCATCCATCCATCCCTCCATCCATCCATCCCTCCATCCAGCCATCCATCCATCCAGCCATCCATCCATCCATCCGTCCATCCAGCCATCCATCCAGCCATCAATGGATGGATGGATGGCAGGCTGGAGGGATGGATGGATGGATGGCTGGATGGATGGATAGATGGATGGATGGATGGAAGGCTGGGTGGATGGATGGACGAATGGATGGCTGGATGGATGGCTGGCTGGAGGGATGGATGGATGGAGGGATGGATGGATGGATGGATGGCTGAATGGATGGCTAGATCGATGGATGGCTGTAGGAATGGATGGATGGATGGCTGGATGGATGGCTGGATGGATGGATGGCCGAATGGATGGCTGGCTGAAGGGATGGATGGATGGATGGATTGCTGAATGGATGGCTGGATGGATGGATGGCTGGATGGATGGCTGGCTGGAGGGATGGATTAATGGGTGGATGGCTGGATGGCTGGATGGATGGCTGGCTGGGCGGATGGATGGATGGATGGATGGCTGGATGGATAGCTGGATGGATGGATGGATGGATGGATGGCTGTCTGGCTGGAGGTCTGGATGGATGGATGAATGGCTGGATGGATGGCTGGATGGAGAGATGGATGAATGCATGGATGGCTGGATGGATGGCTGGATGGAGGGATGGCTGGATGGCTGGCTGGCTGGAGGGATGGATGGATGGCTGGATGGATGGCTGGATGGCTGGATGGATGGCTTGCTAGAGGGATGGATGGGTGGATGGATGGATAGCTGGATGGATGTCTGTTGGATGGATGGCTGGATGAATGGCTGGCTGGAGGGATGGATGGATGGATGGATGGCATGATGGTTGGCTGGATGGATGGATGGATGACTCGCTGGCGGGATGGATGGATGAATGGATGGATGGCTGGATGGATGGATGGCTTGATGGATGGATGGATGGCTGGCAGGCTGAAGGGATGGATGGATGGATGGAACGGCTGAATGGACGGCTGGATGGATGGATGGCTTGATGAATGGCTGGCTGGAGGGATGGATTGATGAATGGATGGCTGGATGGATAGCTGGATGGATGGCTGGATGGATGGCTGGCTGGTGGGATGGATAGATGGATGGATAGCTGGATGGAGGGTTGGCTGGATGGTTGGCTGGCTGGAGGGATGGATGGATGGATGGATGGCTGGATGGATGGCTGGATGGAGGGATGGCTGGATGGCTGGCTGGCTGGAGGGATGGATGGCTGGATGGATGGCTGGATGGATGGATGGCTTAATGACTGGCTGGAAGGAGGGATGGATGGATGGATGGATGGCTGGTTGGATGGATGGCTGGATGTATGGCTGGCTGGAGAGATGGATGAATGGTTGGATGGATGGATGGATGGCTGGATGGATGGCTGGCGGGAGGGATGGATGGATGGATGGATGGCTGGACGGATGGCTGGATGGATGGATGGCTGGATGGCTGGCTGGCTGGAGGGATGGATGGATGGATGCCTGGATGGATGGATGGCCGAATGGATGGCTGGCTGAAGGGATGGATGGATTGCTGAATGGATGGCTGGATGGATGGATGGCTGGATGGATGGCTGGCTGGAGGGATGGATTAATGGGTGGATGGATGGCTGGATGGATGGCTGGCTGGGTGGATGGCTGGATGGATGGATGGCTGGATGGATGGCTGGCTGGATGGATGGATAGCTGGATGGAGGGATGGCTGGATGGTTGGCTGGCTGGAGGGATGTATGGAGGGATGGATGGCTGGATGGATGGCTGGATGGAGGGATGGCTGGATGACTGGCTGGCTGGAGGGATGGATGGCTGGCTGGATGGATGGATGGCTTAATGACTGGCTGGAAGGAGGGATGGATGGATGGATGGATGGCTGGATGGATGGATGGCTGGATGTATGGCTGGCTGGAGAGATGGATGAATGGTTGGATGGCTGGATGGATGGCTGAATGAATGGATGGCTGGATGGATGGCTTGCTGGAGGGATGGATGGTTGGATGGCTGGATGGATGGCTGAATGGATGGATGGCTGGATGAATGGCTGGCTGGAGGGATGGATGGATGGATGGATGGCTGGAAGGAAGGCTGGATGGATGGATGGCTGGTTGGATGACTGGCTGGAGGGATGGATGGAAGGATGGATGGCTGGATGGGTGGCTGGATGGATGGATGGCTGGTTGGACGGCTGGCTGGAGGGAAGGATGGTTGGACGAACGGCTGGATGGAAGGCTGGATGGATGGATGGCTGGATGGATGGCTGGCTGGAGGGACGGATGGATTGATGGATGGCTGGATGGATGGCTGGATGGATGGATGGCTGAATGGATGGCTGGCGGGAGGGATGGATGGATGGATGGATGGCTGGATGGATGGCTGGATGGATGGATGGCTGGATGGATGGCTGGCTGGAGGGATGGATGGATGGATGGATGGATGGCCGAATGGATGGCTGGCTGAAGGGATGGATGGATGGATGGATTGCTGAATGGATGGCTGGATGGATGGATGGCTGGATGGATGGCTGGCTGGGCGGATGGATTGATGGATGGATGGCTGGATGGATGGCTGGATGGATGGATGGATGGCTGGCTGGCTGGAGGTATGGATGGATGGACGAATGGCTGGATGGATGGCTGGATGGAGAGATGGATGAATGCATGGAGTGCTGGATGGATGGCTGGATGGAGGGATGGCTGGATGGATGACTGGCTGGAGGGATGGATGGCTGGATGGATGGAGGTCCGGATGGATGGCTGGCTGGAGGGATGGATGGATGGCTGGATGGATGGATGGCTGGATGGATGGCTGGCTGGAGGGATGGATGGATGAATGGATGGCTCGATGGATGGCTGGATGGATGGATGGCTGGATGAATGGCTGGCTGGAGGGATGGATGGATGGATGAATGGATGGATGGCTGGATGGATGGATGGCTGGTTGGATGACTGGCTGGAGGGATGGATGGATGTATGGATGGCTGGAAGGGCGGCTGGATGGATGGATGGCTGGATGGATGGCTGGCTGGAGGGAAGGATGGATGGATGGATGGCTGGATGGAAGGCTGGATGGATGGATGGCTGGATGGATGGCTGGCTGGAGGGACGGATGGATGGATGGCTGAATGGATGGCTGGATGGATGGATGGCTGAATGGATGGCTGGCGGGAGGGATGGATGGATGGATGGATGGCTGGATGGATGGCTGGATGGATGGATGGCTGGATGGATGGCTGGCTGGAGGGATGGATGGATGGATGGCTGGATGGATGGATGGCCGAATGGATGGCTGGCTGAATGGATGGATGGATGGATGGATTGCTGAATGGATGGCTGGTTGGATGGATGGATGGCTGGATGGATGGCTGGCTGGAGAGATGGATGAATGGTTGGATGGCTGGATGGATGGCTGGATGGATGGCTGGCGGGAGGGATGGATGGATGGATGGATGACTGGACGGATGGCTGGATGGATGGATGGCTGGATGGCTGGCTGGCTGTAGGGATGGATGGATGGATGCCTGGATGGATGGATGGCCGAATGGATGGCTGGCTGAAGGGATGGATGGATTGCTGAATGGATGGCTGGATGGATGGATATCTGGATGGATGGCTGGCTGGAGGGATGGATTAATGGGTGGATGGATGGCTGGATGGATGGCTGGCTGGGCGGATGGCTGGATGGATGGATGGCTGGATGGATGGCTGGCTGGATGGATGGATAGCTGGATGGAGGGATGGCTGGATGGTTGCCTGGCTGGAGGGATGGATGGAGGGATGGATGGCTGGATGGATGGCTGGATGGAGGGATGGCTGGATGACTGGCTGGCTGGAGGGATGGATGGCTGGCTGGATGGATGGATGGCTTAATGACTGGCTGGAAGGAGGGATGGATGGATGGATGGATGGCTGGATGGATGGATGGATGGCTGGATGTATGGCTGGCTGGAGAGATGGATGAATGGTTGGATGGCTGGATGGATGGCTGAATGAATGGATGGCTGGATGGATGGCTTGCTGGAGGGATGGATGGTTGGATGGCTGGATGGATGGCTGAATGAATGGATGGCTGGATGAATGGCTGGCTGGAGGGATGGATGAATGGATGGATGGCTGGATGGAAGGCTGGATGGATGGATGGCTGGTTGGATGACTGGCTGGAGGGATGGATGGATGGATGGATGGCTGGATGGGTGGCTGGATGGATGGATGGCTGGTTGGATGGCTGGCTGGAGGGAAGGATGGTTGGACGAATGGCTGGATGGAAGGCTGGATGGATGGATGGCTGGATGGTTGGCTGGCTGGAGGGACGGATGGATTGATGGATGGCTGGATGGATGGCTGGATGGATGGATGGCTGAATTGATGGCTGGCGGGAGGGATGGATGGATGGATGGATGGCTGGATGGATGGCTGGATGGATGGATGGCTGGATGGATGGCTGGCTGGAGGGATGGATGGATGGATGGCTGGATGGATGGATGGCCGAATGGATGGCTGGCTGAAGGGATGGATGGATGGATGGATTGCTGAATGGATGGCTGGATGGATGGATGGCTGGATGGATGGCTGGCTGGGCGGATGGATTGATGGATGGATGGCTGGATGGATGGCTGGATGGATGGATGGATGGCTGGCTGGCTGGAGGTATGGATGGATGGACGAATGGCTGGATGGATGGCTGGATCGAGATATGGATGAATGCATGGATGGCTGGATGGATGGCTGGATGGAGGGATGGCTGGATGGATGACTGGCTGGAGGGATGGATGGCTGGATGGATGGAGGTCCGGATGGATGGCTGGCTGGAGGGATGGATGGATGGCTGGATGGATGGATGGCTGGATGGATGGCTGGCTGGATGGATGGATGGATGAATGGATGGCTCGATGGATGGCTGGATGGATGGATGGCTGGATGAATGGCTGGCTGGAGGGATGGATGGATGGATGAATGGATGGATGGCAGGATGGATGGATGGCTGGTTGGATGACTGGCTGGAGGGATGGATGGATGTATGGATGGCTGGATGGGCGGCTGGATGGATGGATGGCTGGATGGATGGCTGGCTGGAGGGACGGATGGATGGATGGCTGAATGGATGGCTGGATGGATGGATGGCTGAATGGATGGCTGGCGGGAGGGATGGATGGATGGATGGATGGCTGGATGGATGGCTGGATGGATGGATGGCTGGATGGATGGCTGGCTGGAGGGATGGATGGATGGATGGCTGGATGGATGGATGGCCGAATGGATGGCTGGCTGAATGGATGGATGGATGGATGGATTGCTGAATGGATGGCTGGATGGATGGATGGCTGGATGGATGGCTGGCTGGAGGGATGGATTAATGGATGGATGGATGGATGGATGGCTGGATGGCTGGATGGCTGGATGGATGGATGGATGGATGACTGGCTGGCTGGAGGTATGGATGGATGGATGAATGGCTGGATGGATGGCTGGATGGAGAGATGGATGAATGCATGGATGGCTGGATGGATGGCTGGATGGAGGGATGGCTGGATGGATGGCTGGCTGGAGGGATGGATATATGGATGTATGGCTGGATGGATGGCTGGATGGAAGGCTGGATGGATGGATGGCTGGATGGATGGCTGGCTGGAGGGACGGATGGATGGATGGATGGCTGGATGGATGGCTGGATGGATGGATGACTGGATGAATGGCTGGCTGGAGGGATGCATGGATGGATGGATGGCAGGATGGATGGCTGGATGAATGGATGGCTGGATGGATGACTCGCTGGCGGGATGGATGGATGGATGGCTGGCTGGATGGCTGGATGGATGGATGGCTTGATGGATGGCTGGATGGATGGATGGATGGCTGGATGGATGGATGGTTGGATGGATGGATGGCTGGATGGCTGGAAGGCTGGATGGATGGATGGCTGGATGGATGGCTGGATGGATGGATGGATGGATGGATGGATGGCTGGATGCATGGCTGGATGGAGGGATGGCTGGATGGATGGCTGGCGGGGGTGACGGATGGATGGCTGGATGGATGGATGGATGGATGGCTGGATGGATGGATGGTTGGATGGATGGATGGCTGGATGGCTGGAAGGCTGGATGGATAGATGGCTGGACGGCTGGCTGGATGGTTGGATGGCTGGATGGATCGATGGATGGACGGATGGATGGAGGGATGGCTGGGTGGATGGCTGGCTGGAGGGATGGTTGGATGGATGGATGGCTGGATGGCTGGAAGACTGGATGGATGGGTGGCTGGATGGATGGCTGGATGGATGGATGGCTGGATGGATGGATGGCTGGATGGATGGCTGGCTGGAGGGACGGAAGGATGGATGGCTGGATGGATGGCTGGATGGATGGATGGCTGAATGGATGGCTGGCGGGAGTGATGGATGGATGGATGGATGGATGGCTGGATGGATGGCTGGATGGATGGATGGCTGGATGGATGGCTGGCTGGAGGGATGGATGGATGGATGGCTGGATGGATGGATGGCCGAATGGATGGCTGGCTGAAGGGATGGATGGATGGATGAATTGCTGAATGGATGGCTGGATGGATGGATGGCAGGATGGATGGCTGGATGAATGGATGGCTGGATGGATGACTCGCTGGCGGGATGGATGGATGGATGGCTGGCTGGATGGCTGGATGGATGGATGGCTTGATGGATGGCTGGATGGATGGATGGATGGATGGCTGGATGGATGGATGGTTGGATGGATGGATGGCTGGATGGCTGGAAGGCTGGTTGGATGGATGGCTGGATGGATGGCTGGATGGATGGATGGATGGATGGATGGATGGCTGGATGCATGGCTGGATGGAGGGATGGCTGGATGGATGGCTGGCGGGGGTGACGGATGGATGGATGGCTGGATGAATGGCTGTATGGAGGGATGGCTGGCAGGACGGCTGGCTGGATGGTTGGATGGCTGGATGGATGGATGGATGGACGGATGGATGGAGGGATGGCTGGGTGGATGGATGGCTGGATGGCTGGAAGGCTGGATGGATGGGTGGCTGGATGGATGGCTGGATGGATGGATGGATGGCTGGATGGATGGATGGCTGGATGGATGGCTGGCTGGAGGGACGGAAGGATGGATGGCTGGATGGATGGCTGGATGGATGGATGGCTGAATGGATGGCTGGCGGGAGTGATGGATGGATGGATGGATGGATGGCTGGATGGATGGCTGGATGGATGGATGGCTGGATGGATGGCTGGCTGGAGGGATGGATGGATGGATGGCTGGATGGATGGATGGCGGAATGGATGGCTGGCTGAAGGGATGGATGGATGGATGAATTGCTGAATGGATGGCTGGATGGATGGATGGCTGGGTGGATGGCTGGCTGGAGGGATGGATTAATGGATGGATGGATGGATGGATGGCTGGATGGCTGGATGGCTGGATGGATGTCTGGCTGGGCGGATGGATTGATGGATGGATGGCTGGATGGATGGCTGGATGGATGGATGGATGGATGGCTGGCTGGCTGGAGGTATGGATGGATGGATGAATGGCTGCATGGATGGCTGGATGGAGAGATGGATGAATGCATGGATGGCTGGATGGATAGCTGGATGGAGGGATGGCAGGATGGATGGCTGGCTGGAGGGTTGGATGGATGGATGGATGGCTGGATGGATGGCTGGATGGCTGGATGGATGGCTTGCTGGAGGGATGGAAGAATGGATGGATGGATAGCTGGACGGATGGCTGGATGGATGGATGGCTGGATGAATGGCTGGCTGGAGGGATGGATGGATGGATGGATGGCAGGATGGATGGCTGGATGGATGGATGGCTGGATGGATGACTCGCTGGCGGGATGGATGGATGGATGGATGGCTGGATGGATGGATGGCTTGATGGATGGCTGGATGGATGGATGGATGGATGGCTGGATGGATGGATGATTGGATGGATGGATGGCTGGATGGCTGGAAGGCTGGATGGATGGATGGTTGGATGGATGGCTGGATGGATGGATGGATGGATGGATGGCTGGATGCATGGCTGGATGGAGGGATGGATGGATGGATGAATGGACGGATGGCTGGATGGATGGATGGCTGGTTGGATGACTGGCTGGAGGGATGGATGGATGTATGGATGGCTGGATGGGCGGCTGGATGGATGGATGGCTGGATGGATGGCTGGCTGGAGGGAAGGATGGATGGATGGATGGCTGGATGGAAGGCTGGATGGATGGATGGCTGGATGGATGGCTGGCTGGAGGGACGGATGGATGGATGGCTGAATGGATGGCTGGATGAATGGATGGCTGAATGGATGGCTGGCGGGAGGGATGGATGGATGGATGGATGGCTGGATGGATGGCTGGATGGATGGATGGCTGGATGGATGGCTGGCTGGAGGGATGGATGGATGGATGGCTGGATGGATGGATGGCCGAATGGATGGCTGGCTGAATGGATGGATGGATGGATGGATTGCTGAATGGATGGCTGGATGGATGGATGGCTGGATGGATGGCTGGCTGGAGGGATGGATTAATGGATGGATGGATGGATGGATGGCTGGATGGCTGGATGGCTGGATGGATGTCTGGCTGGGCGGATGGATTGATGGATGGATGGCTGGATGGATGGCTGGATGGATGGATGGATGGATGACTGGCTGGCTGGAGGTATGGATGGATGGATGAATGGCTGGATGGATGGCTGGATGGAGAGATGGATGAATGCATGGATGGCTGGATGGATGGCTGGATGGAGGGATGGCTGGATGGATGGCTGGCTGGAGGGATGGATGTATGGATGTATGGCTGGATGGATGGCTGGATGGAAGGATGGATGGATGGATGGCTGGATGGATGGCTGGCTGGAGGGACGGATGGATGGATGGATGGCTGGATGGATGGCTGGATGGATGGATGGCTGGATGAATGGCTGGCTGGAGGGATGCATGGATGGATGGATGGCAGGATGGATGGCTGGATGAATGGATGGCTGGATGGATGACTCGCTGGCGGGATGGATGGATGGATGGCTGGCTGGATGGCTGGATGGATGGATGGCTTGATGGATCGCTGGATGGATGGATGGATGGATGGCTGGATGGATGGATGGTTGGATGGATGGATGGCTGGATGGCTGGAAGGCTGGATGGATGGATGGCTGGATGGATGGCTGGATGGATGGATGGAAGGATGGATGGCTGGATGCATGGCTGGATGGAGGGATGGCTGGATGGATGGCTGGCGGGGGTGACGGATGGATGGATGGCTGGATGAATGGCTGTATGGAGGGATGGCTGGCAGGACGGCTGGCTGGATGGTTGGATGGCTGGATGGATGGATGGATGGACGGATGGATGGAGGGATGGCTGGGTGAATGGCTGGCTGGAGGGATGGTTGGATGGATGGATGGCTGGATGGCTGAAAGGCTGGATGGATGGGTGGCTGGATGGATGGCTGGATGGATGGATGGATGGCTGGATGGATGGATGGCTGGATGGATGGCTGGCTGGAGGGACGGAAGGATGGATGGCTGGATGGCTGGCTGGATGGATGGATGGCTGAATGGATGGCTGGCGGGAGGGATGGATGGATGGATGGATGGATGGCTGGATGGATGGCTGGATGGATGGATGGCTGGATGGATGGCTGGCTGGAGGGATGGATGGATGGATGGCTGGATGGATGGATGGCCGAATGGATGGCTGGCTGAAGGGATGGATGGATGGATGGATTGCTGAATGGATGGCTGGATGGATGGATGGCTGGATGGATGGCTGGCTGGAGGGATGGATTAATGGATGGATGGATGGATGGCTGGATGGCTGGATGGCTGGATGGATGTCTGGCTGGGCGGATGGATTGATGGATGGATGGCTGGATGGATGGCTTGATGGATGGATGGATGGATGGCTGGCTGGCTGGAGGTATGGATGGATGGATGAATGGCTGCATGGATGGCTGGATGGAGAGATTGATGAATGCATGGATGGCTGGATGGATAGCTGGATGGAGGGATGGCTGGATGGATGGCTGGCTGGAGGGATGGATGGATGGATGGATGGCTGGATGGATGGCTGGATGGCTGGATGGATGGCTTGCTGGAGGGATGGAAGAATGGATGGATGGATAGCTGGACGGATGGCTGGATGGATGGATGGCTGGATGAATGGCTGGCTGGAGGGATGGATGGATGGATGGATGGCAGGATGGATGGCTGGATGGATGGATGGCTGGATGGATGACTCGCTGGCGGGATGGATGGATGTATGGATGGCTGGATGGATGGCTGGATGGATGGATGGCTTGATGGATGGCTGGATGGATGGATGGATGGATGGCTGGATGGATGGATGGTTGGATGGATGGATGGCTGGATGGCTGGAAGGCTGGATGGATGGATGGCTGGATGGATGGCTGGATGGATGGATGGATGGATGGATGGATGGCTGGATGCATGGCTGGATGGAGGGATGGCTGGATGGATGGCTGGCGGGGGTGACGGATGGATGGATGGCTGGATGAATGGCTGTATGGAGGGATGGCTGGATGGACGGCTGGCTGGATGGTTGGATGGCTGGATGGATGGATGGATGGACGGATGGATGGAGGGATGGCTGGGTGGATGGCTGGCTGGAGGGATGGATGGATGGATGGATGGCTGTTTGGATGGCTGGATGGATGGATGGCTGGATGGACGATTTGCTGGAGGGATGGATGGATGGATGGCTGGATGGATGGCAGGCTGGAGGGATGGATGGATGGATGGGTGGCTGGATGGATGGCTGGCTGGATGGATGGCTGGATGGATGGCTGGCTGGAGTGATGGATGGGTGGATGGTTGGATGGATGGCTGGTTGGATGGATGGCTGGATGGATGGCTGGCTGGAGGGATGGAAGGATGGTGGATGGCTGGATGGATGGCTGGATGGATGGCTAGATGTCTGGATGGCTGGCTGGATGGATGGATGGATGGATGGCTGGTTGGCTGGATGGATGAATGGGTGGCTGGTAGAATGGCTGGATGGATGGATGGATTGATGGATGGCTGGATGGATGGATGAATGGATGGCTGAATGGATGGCTGAATGGATGGCTGGATGGATGGCTGGATGGATGGATTGAACAAACAAAGAACAAAGAAATGTACAGCACAGGAACAGGCCCTTCGCCCCTCCAAGCCCGTGCCGACCATACTGCCCGACTAAACTACAATCTTCTACACTTCCTGGGTCCGTATCCTTCTATTCCCATCCTAATGATATATTTGTCAAGATGCCCCTTAAATGTCCCTATCGTCCCTGCTTCCACTACCTCCTCCGGTAGTGAGTTCCAGGCACCCACTACCCTCTGCGTAAAAAACTTGCCTCGTACATCTACTCTAAACTTTGCCCCTCTCACCTTAAACCTATGCCCCCTAGTAATTGACCCCTCTACCCTGGGGAAAAGCCTCTGACTATCCACTCTGTCTCTGCCCCTCATAATTTTGTATACCTCTATCAGGTCGCCCCTCAACCTCCTTCGTTCCAGTGAGAACAAACCGAGTTTATTCAATCGCTCCTCATAGCTTATGCCCTCCATACCAGGCAACATTCTGGTAAATCTCTTCTGCACCCTCTCTAAAGCCTCCACATCCTTCTGGTAGTGTGGCGACCAGAATTGAACACTATACTCCAAGTGTGGCCTAAGTAAGGTTCTATACAGCTGCAACATGACTTGCCAATTCTTATACTCAATGCCCCGGCCAATGAAGGCAAGCATGCCGTATGCCTTCTTGACTACCTTCTCCACCTGTGTTGCCCCTTTCAATGACCTGTGGACCTGTACTCCTAGATCTCTTTGACTTTCAATACTCTTGAGGGTTCTACCATTCACTGTATATTCCCTACCTGCATTAGCCCTTCCAAAATGCATTACCACACATTTGTCCGGATTAAACTCCATCTGCCATCTCTCCGCCCAAGTCTCCAGACAATCTAAATCCTGCTGTATCCTCAGACAGTCCTCATCGCTATCCGCAATTTCACCAACCTTTGTGTCGTCTGCAAACTTACTAATCAGACCAGTTACATTTTCCGCCAAATCATTTATATATACTACAAAGAGCAAAGGTCCCAGCACTGATCCCTGTGGAACACCACTGGTCACAGCCCTCCAATGAGAAAAGCATCCCTCCATTGCTACCCTCTGCCTTCTATGGCCTAGCCAGTTCTGTATCCACCTTGCCAGTTCACCCCTGATCCCGTGTGACTTCACCTTTTGTACTAGTCTACCATGAGGGACCTTGTCAAAGGCCTTACTGAAGTCCATATAGACAACATCTACTGCCCTACCTGAATCAATCATCTTAGTGACCTCCTCGAAAAACTCTATCAAGTTAGTGAGACACGACCTTCCCTTCACAAAACCGTGCTGCCTCTCACTAATACGTCCATTTGCTTCCAAATGGGAGTAGATCCTGTCTCGAAGAATTCTCTCCAGTAATTTCCCTACCACTGAAGTCAGGCTCACCGGCCTGTAGTTCCCGGGATTATCCTTGCTACCCTTCTTAAACAGAGGATCAACATTTGCTATTCTCCAGTCCTCCGGGACATACCCTGAAGACAGCGAGGATCCAAAGATTTCTGTCAAGGCCTCAGCAATTTCCTCTCCAGCCTCCTTCAGTATTCTGGGGTAGATCCCATAAATGGGGTAGATCCCATTGATGGATGGATGGCTGGATGGATTGCTGGATGGATGGACGATTGGCTGGAGGGATGGATGGATGGATGGATGGCTGGATGGACGATTGGCTGGAGGGATGGATGGATGGATGGCTGGATGGATGGCAGGATGGAGGGATGGATGGATGGATGGGTGGCTGGATGGATGGCTGGCTGGATGGATGACTGGATGGATGGCAGGCTGAAGTGATGGATGGGTGGATGGTTGGATGGATGGCTGGTTGGATGGATGGCTGGATGGATGGCTGGCTGGAGGGATGGAAGGATGGTGGATGGTTGGATGGATGGCTGGATGGATGGCTAGATGTCTGGATGGCTGGCTGGATGGATGGATGGATGGATGGCTGGATGGATGGATGGCTTGATGGATGGCTGGATGGATGGATGGATGGATGGCTGGATGGATGGATGGTTGGATGGATGGATGGCTGGATGGCTGGAAGGCTGGATGGATGGATGGCTGGATGGATGGCTGGATGGATGGATGGATGGATGGATGGATGGCTGGATGCATGGCTGGATGGAGGGATGGCTGGATGGATGGCTGGCGGGGGTGACGGATGGATGGATGGCTGGATGAATGGCTGTATGGAGGGATGGCTGGATGGACGGCTGGCTGGATGGTTGGATGGCTGGATGGATGGATGGATGGACGGATGGATGGAGGGATGGCTGGGTGGATGGCTGGCTGGAGGGATGGATGGATGGATGGATGGCTGTTTGGATGGCTGGATGGATGGATGGCTGGATGGACGATTTGCTGGAGGGATGGATGGATGGATGGCTGGATGGATGGCAGGCTGGAGGGATGGATGGATGGATGGGTGGCTGGATGGATGGCTGGCTGGATGGATGGCTGGATGGATGGCTGGCTGGAGTGATGGATGGGTGGATGGTTGGATGGATGGCTGGTTGGATGGATGGCTGGATGGATGGCTGGCTGGAGGGATGGAAGGATGGTGGATGGCTGGATGGATGGCTGGATGGATGGCTAGATGTCTGGATGGCTGGCTGGATGGATGGATGGATGGATGGCTGGTTGGCTGGATGGATGAATGGGTGGCTGGTAGAATGGCTGGATGGATGGATGGATTGATGGATGGCTGGATGGATGGATGAATGGATGGCTGAATGGATGGCTGAATGGATGGCTGGATGGATGGCTGGATGGATGGATTGAACAAACAAAGAACAAAGAAATGTACAGCACAGGAACAGGCCCTTCGCCCCTCCAAGCCCGTGCCGACCATACTGCCCGACTAAACTACAATCTTCTACACTTCCTGGGTCCGTATCCTTCTATTCCCATCCTAATGATATATTTGTCAAGATGCCCCTTAAATGTCCCTATCGTCCCTGCTTCCACTACCTCCTCCGGTAGTGAGTTCCAGGCACCCACTACCCTCTGCGTAAAAAACTTGCCTCGTACATCTACTCTAAACTTTGCCCCTCTCACCTTAAACCTATGCCCCCTAGTAATTGACCCCTCTACCCTGGGGAAAAGCCTCTGACTATCCACTCTGTCTCTGCCCCTCATAATTTTGTATACCTCTATCAGGTCGCCCCTCAACCTCCTTCGTTCCAGTGAGAACAAACCGAGTTTATTCAATCGCTCCTCATAGCTTATGCCCTCCATACCAGGCAACATTCTGGTAAATCTCTTCTGCACCCTCTCTAAAGCCTCCACATCCTTCTGGTAGTGTGGCGACCAGAATTGAACACTATACTCCAAGTGTGGCCTAAGTAAGGTTCTATACAGCTGCAACATGACTTGCCAATTCTTATACTCAATGCCCCGGCCAATGAAGGCAAGCATGCCGTATGCCTTCTTGACTACCTTCTCCACCTGTGTTGCCCCTTTCAATGACCTGTGGACCTGTACTCCTAGATCTCTTTGACTTTCAATACTCTTGAGGGTTCTACCATTCACTGTATATTCCCTACCTGCATTAGCCCTTCCAAAATGCATTACCACACATTTGTCCGGATTAAACTCCATCTGCCATCTCTCCGCCCAAGTCTCCAGACAATCTAAATCCTGCTGTATCCTCAGACAGTCCTCATCGCTATCCGCAATTTCACCAACCTTTGTGTCGTCTGCAAACTTACTAATCAGACCAGTTACATTTTCCGCCAAATCATTTATATATACTACAAAGAGCAAAGGTCCCAGCACTGATCCCTGTGGAACACCACTGGTCACAGCCCTCCAATGAGAAAAGCATCCCTCCATTGCTACCCTCTGCCTTCTATGGCCTAGCCAGTTCTGTATCCACCTTGCCAGTTCACCCCTGATCCCGTGTGACTTCACCTTTTGTACTAGTCTACCATGAGGGACCTTGTCAAAGGCCTTACTGAAGTCCATATAGACAACATCTACTGCCCTACCTGAATCAATCATCTTAGTGACCTCCTCGAAAAACTCTATCAAGTTAGTGAGACACGACCTTCCCTTCACAAAACCGTGCTGCCTCTCACTAATACGTCCATTTGCTTCCAAATGGGAGTAGATCCTGTCTCGAAGAATTCTCTCCAGTAATTTCCCTACCACTGAAGTCAGGCTCACCGGCCTGTAGTTCCCGGGATTATCCTTGCTACCCTTCTTAAACAGAGGATCAACATTTGCTATTCTCCAGTCCTCCGGGACATACCCTGAAGACAGCGAGGATCCAAAGATTTCTGTCAAGGCCTCAGCAATTTCCTCTCCAGCCTCCTTCAGTATTCTGGGGTAGATCCCATAAATGGGGTAGATCCCATTGATGGATGGATGGCTGGATGGATTGCTGGATGGATGGACGATTGGCTGGAGGGATGGATGGATGTATGGATGGCTGGATGGACGATTGGCTGGAGGGATGGATGGATGGATGGCTGGATGGATGGCAGGATGGAGGGATGGATGGATGGATGGGTGGCTGGATGGATGGCTGGCTGGATGGATGACTGGATGGATGGCAGGCTGAAGTGATGGATGGGTGGATGGTTGGATGGATGGCTGGTTGGATGGATGGCTGGATGGATGGCTGGCTGGAGGGATGGAAGGATGGTGGATGGTTGGATGGATGGCTGGATGGATGGCTAGATGTCTGGATGGCTGGCTGGATGGATGGATGGATGGATGGCTGGTTGGCTGGATGGATGGATGGGTGGCTGGTAGAATGGCTGGATGGATGGATGGATTGATGGATGGCTGGATGGATGGATGAATGGATGGCTGAATGGATGGCTGAATGGATGGCTGGATGGATGGCTGGATGGATGGATTGATGGATGGATGGCTGGATGGATTGCTGGATGGATGGATGGCTGGATGGATGGCTGGCTGGAGGGATGGATGGTTGGATGGCTGACTGGAGGGATGGATGGCTGGCTGGAGGGATGGATGGATGGATGGATGGCTGGATGGTTGGCTGGATGGATGGATGGCTGGATGGATGGCTGGCTGAAGGAATGGATGGATGGTTGGCTGGCTGGAGTGATGGATGGATGGATGGATGACTGGATGGATGGCTGGCTGGAGGGATGCATGGATGGATGGATGGCTGGATGGACGGCTGGTTTGGATGGATGGCTTGATGGATGGCTGGCTGAAGGGATGGATTGATGGATAGGTGGCTGGATGGATGGCTGTATGGATGGATGTCCGGATGGATGGCTGGCTGGAGGGATGGATGGATGGATGGGTGGCTGGATGGATAGATGGCTGGATGGATGGCTGGCTGGAGGGATGCATGGATGGATGGATGGCTGGATGGACGGCTGGTTTGGATGGATGGCTGGATGGATGAATGGCTGGAGGGATGGATGGATGGATGGGTGGCTGGATGGATGGCTGTATGGATGGATGTCCGGATGGATGGCTGGCTGGAGGGATGGATGGATGGATGGATGGATGGGTGGCTGGATGGATGGATGGCTGGATGGATGGCTGGCTGGAGGGATGGATGGATGGATGGATGGCTCGATGGATTGCTGGATGGATGGATGGCTGGATGGATGGCTGGATGAAGTGATGGATGGATGGATGGATGGCTGGATGGATGGCTAGATGGATGGCTGGATGGATTGCTGGCTGGAGGAATGGATGGATTAATGGACGGCTGGACGGATGGCTGGATGGATGGAAGGCTGGATGGATGGCTGGCTGCAGGGATGGATTGATGGATGGATGGCTGAATGGATGGCTAGATCGATGGATGGATGGATGGCTGGCTGGAGGGATGGAGTCATGGATGGATGTCTGGATGGATGGCTTAATGGAAGGATGGCTGGATGCATGTCTGGCTGGAGGGATGGATTGATGGATGGATGGCTGGATGGCTGGCTGGATGGATGGCTGGCTGGAGGGATGGATGGATGGATGGATGGCTGGATGGATGGCTGGAAGGATGGATGGCTGGATGGATGGCTGGCTGGAGGGATGGATGTATGGATGGATGGCTGGATGGATGGCTGGACGGATGGATGGCTGGATGGATGGCTGGCTGGAGGGATGGATGGATGGATGGATGGCTGGATGGTTGGCTGGATGGATGGATGGATGGATGGATGGCTGGCTGTAGGAATGGATGGATGGTTGGCTGGCTGGAGTGATGGATGGATGGATGGATGACTGGATGGATGGCTGGCTGGAGGGATGCATGGATGGATGGATGGCTGGATGGACGGCTGGTTTGGATGGATGGCTTGATGGATGGCTGGCTGGAGGGATGGATTGATGGATGGATGGCTGGATGGATGGCTGGATGGATAGATGGCAGGGTGGATGAATGGCTGGAGGTATGGATGGATGGATGGATGGCTGTATGGGGGGATGGCTGGATGGTTGGCTGGCTGGATGGATGGATGGATGGATGGATGGCTGGATGGATCGCTGGATGGAGGGATGGCTGGATGGATGGCTGGCTGGAGGGATGGATGGATGGCTGGATGGATGGCTGAATGGATGGATGGCTTAATGGCTGGCTGGCTGGAGGGATGGATGGATGGATGGATGGCTGGATGAATGGCTGAATGGATGGATGGCTGGATGTATGGCTGGCTGGAGAGATGGATGGATGGATGGATGGCTGGATGGATGGCTGGATGGAGGAATGGATGGATGGATGGCTGGCTAGAAGGGTGGATGGATGGATGGATGGCTGGATGGATGGCTGGATGGATGGACGGCTGGATGGATGGCTGGCTGGAAGGTTGGATGGATGGATGGATGGCTGGATGGATGGCTGGATGGATGGATGGCTGGATGATTGGCTGGCTGGAGGGATGGATGGATGGATGGATGGCTGGATGGATGGCTGGACGGATGAATGGCTGGATGGATGGCTGGCTGGAGGGATGGATGGATGGATGGATGGCTGGATGGATGGCTGGTTGGATGGATGGCTGGATGGATGGCTGGCTGAAGGAATGGATGGATCGATCGATGGATGGCTGGATGGATGGCTGGATGGATGGATGGCTGGATGGGTGGCTGAATGGATGGCTGGATGGATGGATGGCTGGAATGATATCTGGCTGGAGGGATGGATGGATGGATCGATGGCTGGATGGATGGCTGGATGGATGGATGGCTGGAGGGATGGGTGGATGGATGGATGGCTGGATGGAGCGATGACTGAATGGTTGGCTCGCTGGATGGCTGGACGGATGGATGACTGGATGGATGGCTGGCTGGAGGGATGAATGGATGGATGGCTGGATGGATGGCTGGATAGATGGATGGCTGGATGGATGGCTGGCTGGAGGAATGGATGGATGGATGGCTGGCTGGATTGATGGCTGGATGGATGGATGGCTGGATGGATGGCTGAATGGATGGCTGGATGGATGGATGGTTGGATGGACGGCAAGATGGATGGATGGCTGGATGGATGGCTGGCTGGAGGGTTAGATGGATGGATGGCTGGATGGATGGCTGTCTGCAGGAATGGATGGATGGATGGATGGCTGGATGGATGGCTGAATGGATGGCTGGATGGATGGATGGCTGGATGGATAGCTGGCTGGAGGGATGGATGGATGGATGGATGGATGGTTGGATGGACGGCTGGATGGATGGGTGGCTGGATGGATGGCTGGCTTGAGGGCTGGATTGATGGATGGATGGCTGGTTGGATGGCTGGATGGATGGATGGCTGGATGGATGGCTGGCTGGAGGGATGGATGGATGGATGGATGGCTGGATGGAGGGATGGCTGGATGGAGGGTTGGCTGGATGGTTGGCTGGCTGGAGGGATGGAAGGATGGATGGATGGCTGGATGGATGGCTGGCTGGAGGGATGGGTGGATGGCTGGATGGACTGCTGGATGGATGGATGGCTGGATGGATGGCAGGCTGGAGGGATGGATTGATTGATGGATGGCTGGATCGATATCTGGATGGATGAATGGCTGGAGGGATGGATGGATGGATGGATGGCTGTATGGGGGGATGGCTGGATGGTTGGCTGGCTGAATGGATGGATGGATGGCTGGAGGGATGGATGGATGGAACGCTGGATGGAGGGATGGCTGGATGGTTGGTTGGCTGGAGTGATGGATGGATGGATGGATGACTGGATGGATGGCTGGCTGGAGGGATGCATGGATGGATGGATGGCTGGATGGACGGCAGGTTTGGATGGATGGCTTGATGGATGGCTGGCTGGAGGGATGGATTGATGGATGGATGGCTGGATGGATGGCTGGATGGATAGATGGCTGGATGGATGAATGGCTGGAGGGATGGATGGATGGATGGATGGCTGTATGGGGGGATGGCTGGATGGTATGCTGGCTGGATGGATGGATGGATGGATAGATGGCTGGATGGGTGCCTGGATGGAGGGATGGCTGGATGGATGGCTGGCTGGAGGGATGGATGGATGGCTGGATGGATGGCTGAATGGATGGATGGCTTAATGGCTGGCTGGCTGGAGGGATGGATGGATGGATGGATGGCTGGATGAATGGCTGAATGGATGGATGGCTGGATGTATGGCTGGCTGGAGAGATGGCTGGATGGATGGATGGCTGGATGGATGGCTGGATGGAGGAATGGATGGATGGATGGCTGGCTAGAAGGGTGGATGGATGGATGGATGGCTGGATGGATGGCTGGATGGATGGACGGCTGGATGGATGGCTGGCTGGAAGGTTGGATGGATGGATGGATGGCTGGATGGATGGCTGGATGGATGGATGGCTGGATGATTGGCTGGCTGGAGGGATGGATGGATGGATGGCTGGTTGGATGGCTGGATGGATGGAAGGCTGGATGGATGACTGGCTGGAGGGATGGATGGATGGATGGATGGCTGGATGGATTGCTGGATGGATGGATGGATGGAAGGATGGCTGGATAGATGGCTGGCTGGAGGGATGGATGGATGGCTGGATGGCTGGCTGGATGGATGGATCGCTGGATGGATGGCTGGCTGGAGGGATGGATGTAGCGACGGATGGCTGGATGTATGGCTGGACGGATGGATTGCTGGATGGATGGCTGGCTGGAAGGATGGATGGATGGCTGGCTGTATGGATGGCTGGATGGATGGCTGGCTGGTTGGATGGCTGGCTGGAGGAATGGATGGCTGGATGGATGGCTGGATGGATGGATGGCTGGATGGATGGCTGGCTGGAGGGATGGATGGATGGATGGATGGCTGAATGGATGGCTGGATGGATGGATGGCTGGATGGATGGCTGGCTGGAGGGATGGATGGATGGATGGCTGGATGGACGGCGGGATGGATGGATGGCTGGATGGCAGGCTGGCTGGAGGGATGGATTGATGGATGGATGGCTGGAAGGATGGCTGGATGGATGGATGTCTGGATGGATGGCTGGATGGAGGGATGGCTGGATGGTTGGCTGGCTGGATGGATGTCTGGATGGAGGGATGGCTGGATGGATGGCTGGCTGGAGGGATGGATGGATGGATGCATGGCTGGATGCATGGCTGGATGGACGGATGGCTTAATGACTGGCTGGCTGGAGGGATGGATGGATGGATGGATGGCTGGATGGATGGGTGGCTGGATGGATGGCTGGCTGGATGGCTGGATGGATGGCTGGCTGGTGGGATGGATGGATGAATGGATGGCTGGATGGATGGCTGGATGGATGGCTGGATGGATTGCTGGCTGGAGGAATGGATGGATTAATGGATGGCTGGACGGATGGCTGGATGGATGGAAGGCTGGATGGATGGCTGGCTGCAGGGATGGATGGATGGCTGAATGGATGGCTAGATCGATGGATGGATGGGTGGATGGCTGGAGGGATGGAGTCATGGATGGATGGCTGGATGGATGGCTGGATAGAAGGATGGCTGGATGCATGGCTGGCTGGAGGGATGGATTGATGGATGGATGGCTGGATGGCTGGCTGGATGGATGGCTGGGAGGATGGATGGCTGGATGGATGGCTGGCTGGAGGGATGGATGGATGGATGGATGGCTGGATGGATGGCTGGACGGATGGATGGCTGGATGGATGGCTGGCTGGAGGGATGGATGGATGGATGGCTGGATGGATGGCTGGATGGATGGAAGGCTGGATGGATGGCTGGCTGAAGGAATGGATGGATGGATGGATGGCTGGATGGATGGCTGGATGGATGGATGGCTGGATGGATGGCTGAATGGATGGCTGGATGGATGGATGGCTGGATGGATATCTGGCTGGAGGGATGGGTGGATGGATGGATGGCTGGATGGATGGCCGAATGGATGGATGGATGGATGGCTGGCTGGAGGGATGGATTGATGGATGGATGGCTGGATGGGTGGCTGGAGGGATGGATGGATGGATGGCTGGATGGAGGGATGGATGGATGGTTGGCTCGCTGGAGTGATGGATGGATGGATGGATGCCTGGATGGATGGCTGGCTGGAGGGATGCATGGATGAATGGATGGCTGGCTGGACGGCTGGTTTTGATGGATGGCTGGATGGATGGCTGGCTGGAGGGATGGATTGATTGATGGATGGCTGGATGGATGGCTGGATGGATAGATGGCTGCATGGATGGCTGGCTGGAGGGATGGACGGATGGATGGATGGCTGGATGGAGGGATGGCTGGATGGTTGGCTGGATGGCTGGATGGATGGATGGATGGATGGCTGGATGGATGGCTGGATGGAGGGATCGCTGGATGGATTGCTGGCTGGAGGGAAGGATGGATGGCTTGATGGATGGCTGGATGGATGGATGGCTTAATGGCTGGCTGGCTGGAGGGATGGATGGATGGATGGCTGGATGAATAGCTGAATGGATGGATGGCTGGATGTATGGCTGGCTGGAGAGATGGATGGATGGATGGATGGCTGGATCGATGGTTGGATGGAGGAATGGCTGGATGGATGGCCGGCTGGAGGGATGGATGGATGGCTGGATGGATGGCTGGATGGATGGATGGCTGGATGGATGGCTGACTGGTGGGTTGGATGGATGGATGGATGGCTGGACGGATGGCTGGATGGATGGCTGGATGGATGGCTGGCTGGTGGGATGGATGGATAGCTGGATGGAGGGATGGCTGGATGGTTGGCTGGCTGGAGGGATGGATGGATGGATGGATGACTGGATGGATGGCTGGATGGAGGAATGGCTGGATGGCTGGCTGGCTGGAGGGATGGATGGCTGGATGTATGGATGGCTTAATGACTGGCTGGAAGGAGGGATGGATGGATGGATGGCTGGTTGGATGGATGGATGGCTGGATGTATGGCTGGCTGGAGAGATGGATGAATGGTTGGATGGCTGGATGGATGGCTGGATGGATGGCTGGCGGGAGGGATGGATGGATGGATGGATGGCTGGATGGATGGCTGGATGGATGGATGGCTGGATGGATGGCTGGCTGGATGGATGGCTGGCTGGAGGAATGGATGGCTGGATGGATGGATGGCTGGATGGATGGCTGGATGGATGGATGGCTGGATGGATGGCTGGCTGGAGGGATGGATGGATGGATGGATGGCTGAATGGATGGCTGGATGGATGGATGGCTGGATGGATGGCTGGCTGGAGGGATGGATTGATGGATGGATGGCTGGAAGGATGGCTGGATGGATGGATGTCTGGATGGATGGCTGGATGGAGGGATGGCTGGATGGTTGGCTGGCTGGATGGATGTCTGGATGGAGGGATGGCTGGATGGATGGTTGGCTGGAGGGATGGATGGATGGATGCATGGCTGGATGGATGGCTGGATGGATGGATGGCTTAATGACTGGCTGGCTGGAGGGATGGATGGATGGATGGATGGCTGGATGGATGGATGGCTGGATGGATGGCTGGCTGGATGGCTGGATGGATGGCTGGCTGGTGGGATGGATGGATGAATGGATGGCTGGATGGATGGCTGGATGGATGGCTGGATGGATTGCTGGCTTGAGGAATGGATGGATTAATGGATGGCTGGACGGATGGCTGGATGGATGGAAGGCTGGATGGATGGCTGGCTGCAGGGATGGATGGATGTCTGAATGGATGGCTAGATCGATGGATGGATGGGTGGATGGCTGGAGGGATGGAGTCATGGATGGATGGCTGGATGGATGGCTGGATAGAAGGATGGCTGGATGCATGGCTGGCTGGAGGGATGGATTGATGGATGGATGGCTGGATGGCTGGCTGGATGGATGGCTGGGAGGATGGATGGCTGGATGGATGGCTGGCTGGAGGGATGGATGGATGGATGGATGGCTGGATGGATGGCTGGACGGATGGATGGCTGGATGGATGGCTGGCTGGAGGGATGGATGGATGGATGGCTGGATGGATGGCTGGATGGATGGAAGGCTGGATGGATGGCTGGCTGAAGGAATGGATGGATGGATGGATGGCTGGATGGATGGCTGGATGGATGGATGGCTGGATGGATGGCTGAATGGATGGCTGGATGGATGGATGGCTGGATGGATATCTGGCTGGAGGGATGGATGGATGGATGGATGGCTGGATGGATGGCCGAATGGATGGATGGATGGATGGCTGGCTGGAGGGATGGATTGATGGATGGATGGCTGGATGGGTGGCTGGAGGGATGGATGGATGGATGGCTGGATGGAGGGATGGCTGGATGGTTGGCTCGCTGGAGTGATGGATGGATGGATGGATGACTGGATGGATGGCTGGCTGGAGTGATGCATGGATGAATGGATGGCTGGCTGGACGGCTGGTTTTGATGGATGGCTGGATGGATGGCTGGCTGGAGGGATGGATTGATTGATGGATGGCTGGATGGATGGCTGGATGGATAGATGGCTGCATGGATGGCTGGCTGGAGGGATGGACGGATGGATGGATGGCTGGATGGAGGGATGGCTGAATGGTTGGCTGGATGGCTGGATGGATGGATGGATGGATGGCTGGATGGATGGCTGGATGGAGGGATCGCTGGATGGATGGCTGGCTGGAGGGAAGGATGGATGGCTTGATGGATGGCTGGATGGATGGATGGCTTAATGGCTGGCTGGCTGGAGGGATGGATGGATGGATGGCTGGATGAATGGCTGAATGGATGGATGGCTGGATGTATGGCTGGCTGGAGAGATGGATGGATGGATGGATGGCTGGATCGATGGTTGGATGGAGGAATGGCTGGATGGATGGCCGGCTGGAGTGATGGATGGATGGCTGGATGGATGGCTGGATGGATGGATGGCTGGATGGATGGCTGACTGGTGGGTTGGATGGATGGATGGATGGCTGGACGGATGGCTGGATGGATGGCTGGATGGATGGCTGGCTGGTGGGATGGATGGATAGCTGGATGGAGGGATGGCTGGATGGTTGGCTGGCTGGAGGGATGGATGGATGGATGGATGGCTGGATGGATGGCTGGATGGAGGGATGGCTGGATGGCTGGCTGGCTGGAGGGATGGATGGCTGGATGTATGGATGGCTTAATGACTGGCTGGAAGGAGGGATGGATGGATGGATGGCTGGTTGGATGGATGGATGGCTGGATGTATGGCTGGCTGGAGAGGTGGATGAATGGTTGGATGGCTGGATGGATGGCTGGATGGATGGCTGGCGGGAGGGATGGATGGATGGATGGATGGCTGGATGGATGGCTGGATGGATGGATGGCTGGATGGATGGCTGGCTGGAGGGATGGATGGATGGATGGATGGCTGAATGGATGGCTGGATGGATGGATGGCTGGATGGATGGCTGGCTGGAGGGATGGATGGATGGATGGATGGCTGGATGGACGGAGGGATGGATGGATGGCTGGATGGCAGGCTGGCTGGAGGGATGGATTGATGGTTGGATGGCTGGAATGATGGCTGGATGGATGGATGTCTGGATGGATGGCTGGATGGAGGGATGGCTGGATGGTTGGCTGGCTGGATGGATGTCTGGATGGAGGGATGGCTGGATGGATGGCTGGCTGGAGGGATGGATGGATGGATGCATGGCTGGATGGATGGCTGGATGGATGGATGGCTTAATGACTGGCTGGCTGGAGGGATGGATGGATGGATGGATGGCTGGATGGATGGATGGCTGGATGGATGGCTGGCTGGATGGCTGGATGGATGGCTGGCTGGTGGGATGGATGGATGAATGGATGGCTGGATGGATGGCTGGATGGATGGCTGGATGGATTGCTGGCTGGAGGAATGGATGGATTAATGGATGGCTGGACGGATGGCTGGATGGATGGAAGGCTGGATGGATGGCTGGCTGCAGGGATGGATGGATGGCTGAATGGATGGCTAGATCGATGGATGGATGGGTGGATGGCTGGAGGGATGGAGTCATGGATGGATGGCTGGTTGGATGGCTGGATAGAAGGATGGCTGGATGCATGGCTGGCTGGAGGGATGGATTGATGGATGGATGGCTGGATGGCTGGCTGGATGGATGGCTTGGAGGATGGATGGCTGGATGGATGGCTGGCTGGAGTGATGGATGGATGGATGGATGGCTGGATGGATGGCTGGACGGATGGATGGCTGGATGGATGGCTGGCTGGAGGGATGGATGGATGGATGGCTGGATGGATGGCTGGATGGATGGAAGGCTGGATGGATGGCTGGCTGAAGGAATGGATGGATGGATGGATGGCTGGATGGATGGCTGGATGGATGGATGGCTGGATGGATGGCTGAATGGATGGCTGGATGGATGGATGGCTGGATGGATGGCCGAATGGATGGATGGATGGATGGCTGGCTGGAGGGATGGATTGATGGATGGATGGCTGGATGGGTGGCTGGAGGGATGGATGGATGGATGGATGGCTGGATGGATGGCCGAATGGATGGATGGATGGATGGCTGGCTGGAGGGATGGATTGATGGATGGATGGCTGGATGGGTGGCTGGAGGGATGGATGGATGGATGGCTGGATGGAGGGATGGCTGGATGGTTGGCTCGCTGGCGTGATGGATGGATGGATGGATGACTGGATGGATGGCTGGCTGGAGGGATGCATGGATGAATGGATGGCTGGCTGGACGGCTGGTTTGATGGCTGGCTGGATGGATGGCTGGCTGGAGGGATGGATTGATGGATGGATGGCTGGATGGATGGCTGGATGGATAGATGGCTGAATGGATGGCTGGCTGGAGGGATGGACGGATGGATGGATGGCTGGATGGAGGGATGGCTGAATGGTTGGCTGGATGGCTGGATGGATGGATGGATGGATGGCTGGATGGATGGCTGGATGGAGGGATCGCTGGATGGATGGCTGGCTGGAGGGAAGGATGGATGGCTTGATGGATGGCTGGATCGATGGATGGCTTAATGGCTGGCTGGCTGGAGGGATGGATGGATGGATGGCTGGATGAATGGCTGAATGGATGTATGGCTGGATGTATGGCTGGCTGGAGAGATGGATGGATGGATGGATGGCTGGATCGATGGTTGGATGGAGGAATGGCTGGATGGATGGCCGGCTGGAGGGATGGATGGATGGCTGGATGGATGGCTGGATGGATGGATGGCTGGATGGATGGCTGACTGGAGGGTTGGATGGATGGATGGATGGCTGGACGGATGGCTGGATGGATGGCTGGATGGATGGCTGGCTGGTGGGATGGATGGATGGATGGATGGATAGCTGGATGGAGGGATGGCTGGATGGTTGGCTGGCTGGAGGAATGGATGGATGGATGGATGGCTGGATGGATGGCTGGATGGAGGGATGGCTGGATGGCTGGCAGGCTGGAGGGATGGCTGGCTGGCTGGATGGCTGGATGGATGGATGGCTTAATGAATGTCTGGAAGGAGGGATGGATGGATGGATGGATGGCTGGATGGATGGATGGATGGCTGGATGTATGGCTGGCTGGAGAGATGGATGAATGGTTGGATGGCTGGATGGATGGCTGGATGGATGGCTGGCGGGAGGGATGGATGGATGGATGGATGGCTGGACGGATGGCTGGATGGATGGATGGCTGGATGGATGGCTGGCTGGAGGGATGGATGGATGGATGGCTGGGAGGATGGATGGCCGAATGGATGGCTGGCTGAAGGGATGGATGGATGGATGGATTGCTGAATGGATGGCTGGATGGATGGATGGCTGGATGGATGGCTGGCTGGAGGGATGGATTAATGGGTGGATGGATGGCTGGATGGATGGCTGGCTGGGCGGATGGATTGATGGATGGATGGCTGGATGGATGGCTGGATGGATGGATGGATGGATGGCTGTCTGGCTGGAGGTATGGATGGATGGATGAATGGCTGGATGGATGGCTAGATGGAGAGATGGATGAATGCATGGATGGCTGGATGGATGGCTGGATGGAGGGATGGCTGGATGGATGGCTGGCTGGAGGGATGGATGGATGGATGGATGGCTGGATGGATGGCTGGATGGCTGGATGGATGGCTTGCTAGAGGGATGGATGGATGGATGGATGTATAGCTGGATGGATGGCTGGATGGATGGATGGCTGGATGAATGGCTGGCTGGAGGGATGGATGGATGGATGGATGGCTGGACGGATGGCTGGATGGATGGATGGCTGGATGGATGACTCGCTGGCGGGATGGATGGATGGATGGATGGATGGTTGGATCGCTGGATGGATGCATGGGTTGATGGATGGCTGGATGGATGGATGGATGGATGGCTGGCAGGCTGAAGGGATGGATGGATGGATGGATGGCTGAATGGACGGCTGAATGGATGGATGGCTTGATGGATGGCTGGCTGGGGGGATGGATTGATGAATGGATGGCTGGATGGATAGCTGGATGGATGGCTGGATGGATGGCTGGATGGATGGCTGGCTGGTGGGATGGATGGATGGATGGATGGATAGCTGGATGGAGGGATGGCTGGATGGTTGGCTGGCTGGAGCGATGGATGGATGGATTGATGGCTGGATGGATGGCTGGATGGAGGGATGGCTGGATGACTGGCTGGCTAGAGGGATGGATGGCTGGATGGATGGCTGGATGGATGGATGGCTTAATGACTGGCTGGAAGGAGGGATGGATGGATGGATGGATGGCTGGATGGATGGATGGATGGCTGGATGTATGGCTGGCTGGAGAGATGGATGAATGGTGGATGGCTGGAATGATGGCTGAATGAATGGATGGCTGGATGGATGGCTTGCTGGAGGGATGGATGGTTGGATGGCTGGATGGATGGCTGAATGGATGGATGGCTGGATGAATGGCTGGCTGGAGGGATGGATGGATGGATGGATGGCTGGATGGATGGCTGGATGGATGGATAGCTGGTTGGATGACTGGCTGGAGGGATGGATGGATGGATGGATGGCTGGATGGGTGGCTGGATGGATGGATGGCTGGTTGGATGGCTGGCTGGAGGGAAGGATGGTTGGATGGATGGCTGGATGGAAGGCTGGATGGATGGATGTCTGGATGGATGGCTGGCTGGAGGGACGGATGGATTGATGGATGGCTGGATGGATGGCTGGATGGATGGATGGCTGAATGAATGGCTGGCGGGAGGGATGGATGGATGGATGGATGGCTGGATGGATGGCTGGATCGATGGATGGCTGGATGGATGGCTGGCTGGAGGGATGGATGGATGGATGGCTGAATGGATGGATGGCCGAATGGATGGCTGGCTGAAGGGATGGATGGATGGCTGGATTGCTGAATGGATGGCTGGATGGACGGATGGCTGGATGGATGGCTGGATGGAGGGATGGATTAATGGATGGATGGATGGATGGATGGCTGGATGGCTGCATGGATGGCTGGCTGGGCGGATGGATTGATGGATGGATGGCTGGATGAATGGCTGGATGGGTGGATGGATGGATGGCTGGCTGGCTGGATGGATGGCTGGATGGATGTATGGCTGGATGGATGGCTGGCTGGAGGGATGGATGGATGGATGGATGGCTGAATGGATGGCTGGATGGATGGATGGCTGGATGGATGGCTGGCTGGAGGGATGGATGGATGGATGGATGGCTGGATGGACGGCGGGATGGATGGATGGCTGGATGGCAGGCTGGCTGGAGGGATGGATTGATGGTTGGATGGCTGGAATGATGGCTGGATGGATGGATGTCTGGATGGATGGCTGGATGGAGGGATGGCTGGATGGTTGGCTGGCTGGATGGATGTCTGGATGGAGGGATGGCTGGATGGATGGCTGGCTGGAGGGATGGATGAATGGATGCATGGCTGGATGGATGGCTGGATGGATGGATGGCTTAATGACTGGCTGGCTGGAGGGATGGATGGATGGATGGATGGCTGGATGGATGGATGGCTGGATGGATGGCTGGCTGGATGGCTGGATGGATGGCTGGCTGGTGGGATGGATGGATGAATGGATGGCTGGATGGATGGCTGGATGGATGGCTGGATGGATTGCTGGCTGGAGGAATGGATGGATTAATGGATGGCTGGACGGATGGCTGGATGGATGGAAGGCTGGATGGATGGCTGGCTGCAGGGATGGATGGATGGCTGAATGGATGGCTAGATCGATGGATGGATGGGTGGATGGCTGGAGGGATGGAGTCATGGATGGATGGCTGGTTGGATGGCTGGATAGAAGGATGGCTGGATGCATGGCTGGCTGGAGGGATGGATTGATGGATGGATGGCTGGATGGCTGGCTGGATGGATGGCTGGGAGGATGGATGGCTGGATGGATGGCTGGCTGGAGGGATGGATGGATGGATGGATGGCTGGGTGGATGGCTGGACGGATGGATGGCTGGATGGATGGCTGGCTGGAGGGATGGATGGATGGATGGCTGGATGGATGGCTGGATGGATGGAAGGCTGGATGGATGGCTGGCTGAAGGAATGGATGGATGGATGGATGGCTGGATGGATGGCTGGATGGATGGATGGCTGGATGGATGGCTGAATGGGTGGCTGGATGGATGGATGGCTGGATGGATATCTGGCTGGAGGGATGGATGGATGGATGGATGGCTGGATGGATGGCCGAATGGATGGATGGATGGATGGCTGGCTGGAGGGATGGATTGATGGATGGATGGCTGGATGGGTGGCTGGAGGGATGGATGGATGGATGGCTGGATGGAGGGATGGCTGGATGGTTGGCTCGCTGGAGTGATGGATGGATGGATGGATGACTGGATGGATGGCTGGCTGGAGGGATGCATGGATGAATGGATGGCTGGCTGGACGGCTGGTTATGATGGCTGGCTGGATGGATGGCTGGCTGGAGGGATGGATTGATGGATGGATGGCTGGATGGATGGCTGGATGGATAGATGGCTGAATGGATGGCTGGCTGGAGGGATGGACGGATGGATGGATGGCTGGATGGAGGGATGGCTGAATGGTTGGCTGGATGGCTGGATGGATGGATGGATGGATGGCTGGATGGATGGCTGGATGGAGGGATCGCTGGATGGATGGCTGGCTGGCGGGAAGGATGGATGGCTTGATGGATGGCTGGATCGATGGATGGCTTAATGGCTGGCTGGCTGGAGGGATAAATGGATGGATGGCTGGATGAATGGCTGAATGGATGTATGGCTGGATGTATGGCTGGCTGGAGAGATGGATGGATGGATGGATGGCTGGATCGATGGTTGGATGGAGGAATGGCTGGATGGATGGCCGGCTGGAGGGATGGATGGATGGCTGGATGGATGGCTGGATGGATGGATGGCTGGATGGATGGCTGACTGGAGGGTTGGATGGATGGATGGATGGCTGGACGGATGGCTGGATGGATGGCTGGATGGATGGCTGGCTGGTGGGATGGATGGATGGATGGATAGCTGGATGGAGGGATGGCTGGATGGTTGGCTGGCTGGAGGGATGGATGGATGGATGGATGGCTGGATGGATGGCTGGATGGAGGGATGGCTGGATGGCTGGCAGGCTGGAGGGATGGCTGGCTGGATGGATGGCTGGATGGATGGATGGCTTAATGAATGTCTGGAAGGAGGGATGGATGGATGGATGGATGGCTGGATGGATGGATGGATGGCTGGATGTATGGCTGGCTGGAGAGATGGATGAATGGTTGGATGGCTGGATGGATGGCTGGATGGATGGCTGGCGGGAGGGATGGATGGATGGATGGATGGCTGGACGGATGGCTGGATGGATGGATGGCTGGATGGATGGCTGGCTGGAGGGATGGATGGATGGATGGCTGGGTGGATGGATGGCCGAATGGATGGCTGGCTGAAGGGATGGATGGATGGATGGATTGCTGAATGGATGGCTGGATGGATGGATGGCTGGATGGATGGCTGGCTGGAGGGATAGATTAATGGGTGGATGGATGGCTGGATGGATGGCTGGCTGGGCGGATGGATTGATGGATGGATGGCTGGATGGATGGCTGGATGGATGGATGGATGGATGGCTGTCTGGCTGGAGGTATGGATGGATGGATGAATGGCTGGATGGATGGCTAGATGGAGAGATGGATGAATGCATGGATGGCTGGATGGATGGCTGGATGGAGGGATGGCTGGATGGATGGCTGGCTGGAGGGATGGATGGATGGATGGATGGCTGGATGGATGGCTGGATGTCTGGATGGATGGCTTGCTAGAGGGATGGATGGATGGATGGATGTATAGCTGGATGGATGGCTGGATGGATGGATGGCTGGATGAATGGCTGGCTGGAGGGATGGATGGATGGCTGGACGGATGGCTGGATGAATGGATGGCTGGATGGATGACTCGCTGGCGGGATGGATGGATGGATGGATGGATGGTTGGATCGCTGGATGGATGCATGGGTTGATGGATGGCTGGATGGATGGATGGATGGATGGCTGGCAGGCTGAAGGGATGGATGGATGGCTGAATGGACGGCTGAATGGATGGATGGCTTGATGGATGGCTGGCTGGGGGGATGGATTGATGAATGGATGGCTGGATGGATAGCTGGATGGATGGCTGGATGGATGGCTGGATGGATGGCTGGCTGGTGGGATGGATGGATGGATGGATGGATAGCTGGATGGAGGGATGGCTGGATGGTTGGCTGGCTGGAGCGATGGATGGATGGATTGATGGCTGGATGGATGGCTGGATGGAGGGATGGCTGGATGACTGGCTGGCTAGAGGGATGGATGGCTGGATGGATGGCTGGATGGATGGATGGCTTAATGACTGGCTGGAAGGAGGGATGGATGGATGGATGGATGGCTGGATGGATGGATGGATGGCTGGATGTATGGCTGGCTGGAGAGATGGATGAATGGTGGATGGCTGGAATGATGGCTGAATGAATGGATGGCTGGATGGATGGCTTGCTGGAGGGATGGATGGCTGGATGGATGGCTGAATGGATGGATGGCTGGATGAATGGCTGGCTGGAGGGATGGATGGATGGATGGATGGCTGGATGGATGGCTGGATGGATGGATGGCTGGTTGGATGACTGGCTGGAGGGATGGATGGATGGATGGATGGCTGGATGGGTGGCTGGATGGATGGATGGCTGGTTGGATGGCTGGCTGGAGGGAAGGATGGTTGGATGGATGGCTGGATGGAAGGCAGGATGGATGGATGTCTGGATGGATGGCTGGCTGGAGGGACGGATGGATTGATGGATGGCTGGATGGATGGCTGGATGGATGGATGGCTGAATGAATGGCTGGCGGGAGGGATGGATGGATGGATGGATGGCTGGATGGATGGCTGGATCGATGGATGGCTGGATGGATGGCTGGCTGGAGGGATGGATGGATGGATGGCTGAATGGATGGATGGCCGAATGGATGGCTGGCTGAAGGGATGGATGGATGGCTGGATTGCTGAATTGATGGCTGGATGGCTGGATGGATGGATGGATGGATGGCTGGATGGATGGCTGGATGGAGGGATCGCTGGATGGATGGCTGGCTGGAGGGAAGGATGGATGGCTTGATGGATGGCTGGATCGATGGATGGCTTAATGGCTGGCTGGCTGGAGGGATGGATGGATGGATGGCTGGATGAATGGATGTATGGCTGGATGTATGGCTGGCTGGAGAGATGGATGGATGGATGGATGGCTGGATCGATGGTTGGATGGAGGAATGGCTGGATGGATGGCCGGCTGGAGGGATGGATGGATGGCTGGATGGATGGCTGGATGGATGGATGGCTGGATGGATGGCTGACTGGAGGGTTGGATAGATGGATGGATGGCTGGACGGATGGCTGGATGGATGGCTGGATGGATGGCTGGCTGGTGGGATGGATGGATGGATGGATAGCTGGATGGAGGGATGGCTGGATGGTTGGCTGGCTGGAGGGATGGATGGATGGATGGATGGCTGGATGGATGGCTGGATGGAGGGATGGCTGGATGGCTGGCAGGCTGGAGGGATGGCTGGCTGGATGGATGGCTGGATGGATGGATGGCTTAATGAATGTCTGGAAGGAGGGATGGTTGGATGGATGGATGGCTGGATGGATGGATGGATGGCTGGATGTATGGCTGGCTGGAGAGATGGATGAATGGTTGGATGGCTGGATGGATGGCTGGATGGATGGCTGGCGGGAGGGATGGATGGATGGATGGATGGCTGGACGGATGGCTGGATGGATGGATGGCTGGATGGATGGCTGGCTGGAGGGATGGATGGATGGATGGCTGGGTGGATGGATGGCCGAATGGATGGCTGGCTGAAGGGATGGATGGATGGATGGATTGCTGAATGGATGGCTGGATGGATGGATGGCTGGATGGATGGCTTGCTGGAGGGATGGATTAATGGGTGGATGGATGGCTGGATGGATGGCTGGCTGGGCGGATGGATTGATGGATGGATGGCTGGATGGATGGCTGGATGGATGGATGGATGGATGGCTGTCTGGCTGGAGGTATGGATGGATGGATGAATGGCTGGATGGATGGCTAGATGGAGAGATGGATGAATGCATGGATGGCTGGATGGATGGCTGGATGGAGGGATGGCTGGATGGATGGCTGGCTGGAGGGATGGATGGATGGATGGATGGCTGGATGGATGGCTGGATGGCTGGATGGATGGCTTGCTAGAGGGATGGATGGATGGATGGATGTATAGCTGGATGGATGGCTGGATGGATGGATGGCTGGATGAATGGCTAGCTGGAGGGATGGATGGATGGATGGATGGCTGGACGGATGGCTGGATGGATGGATGGCTGGATGGATGACTCGCTGGCGGGATGGATGGATGGATGGATGGATGGTTGGATCGCTGGATGGATGCATGGGTTGATGGATGGCTGGATGGATGGATGGATGGATGGCTGGCAGGCTGAAGGGATGGATGGATGGATGGATGGCTGAATGGACGGCTGAATGGATGGATGGCTTGATGGATGGCTGGCTGGGGGGATGGATTGATGAATGGATGGCTGGATGGATAGCTGGATGGATGGCTGGATGGATGGCTGGATGGATGGCTGGCTGGTGGGATGGATGGATGGATGGATGGATAGCTGGATGGAGGGATGGCTGGATGGTTGGCTGGCTGGAGCGATGGATGGATGGATTGATGGCTGGATGGATGGCTGGATGGAGGGATGGCTGGATGACTGGCTGGCTAGAGGGATGGATGGCTGGATGGATGGCTGGATGGATGGATGGCTTAATGACTGGCTGGAAGGAGGGATGGATGGATGGATGGATGGCTGGATGGATGGATGGATGGCTGGATGTATGGCTGGCTGGAGAGATGGATGAATGGTGGATGGCTGGAATGATGGCTGAATGAATGTATGGCTTGATGGATGGCTTGCTGGAGGGATGGATGGTTGGATGGCTGGATGGATGGCTGAATGGATGGATGGCTGGATGAATGGCTGGCAGGAGGGATGGATGGATGGATGGATGGCTGGATCGATGGCTGGATGGATGGATGGCTGGTTGGATGACTGGCTGGAGGGATGGATGGATGGATGGATGGCTGGATGGGTGGCTGGATGGATGGATGGCTGGTTGGATGGCTGGCTGGAGGGAAGGATGGTTGGATGGATGGCTGGATGGAAGGCTGGATGGATGGATGTCTGGATGGATGGCTGGCTGGAGGGACGGATGGATTGATGGATGGCTGGATGGATGGCTGGATGGATGGATGGCTGAATGAATGGCTGGCGGGAGGGATGGATGGATGGATGGATGGCTGGATGGATGGCTGGATCGATGGATGGCTGGATGGATGGCTGGCTGGAGGGATGGATGGATGGATGGCTGAATGGATGGATGGCCGAATGGATGGCTGGCTGAAGGGATGGATGGATGGCTGGATTGCTGAATGGATGGCTGGATGGACGTATGGCTGGATGGATGGCTGGATGGAGGGATGGATTAATGGATGGATGGATGGATGGATGGCTGGATGGCTGCATGGATGGCTGGCTGGGCGGATGGATTGATGGATGGATGGCTGGATGGATGGCTGGATGGGTGGATGGATGGATGGCTGGCTGGCTGGAGGTATGGATGGATGGATGTATGGCTGGATGGATGGCTGGATGGAGAGATGGCTCAATGCATGGATGGCTGGATGGATGGCTGGATGGAGGGATGGCTGGATGGATGGCTGGCTGGAGGGATGGATGGCTGGATGGATGGATGTCCGGATGGATGGCTGGCTGGAGGGATGGATGGATGGCTGGATGGATGGATGGCTGGATGGATGGCTGGCTGGAGGGATGGATGGATGAATGGATGGCTCGATGGATGGCTGGATGGATGGATGGCTGGATGAATGGCTGGCTGGAGGGATGGATGGATGGATGGCTGGATGGATGGCTGGATGGATGGATGGCTGGTTGATTGACTGGCTGGAGGGATGGATGGATGTATGGATGGCTGGATGGGCGGCTGGATGGATGGATGGCTGGATGGATGGCTGGCTGGAGGGAAGGATGGATGGATGGATGGCTGGATGGAAGGCTGGATGGATGGATGGCTGGATGGATGGTTGGCTGGAGGGACGGATGGATGGATGGATGGCTGGATGGATGGCTGGATGGATGGATGGCTGAATGGATGGCTGGCGGGAGGGATGGATGGATGGATGGATGGCTGGATGGATGGCTGGATGGATGGATGGCTGGATGGATGGCTGGCTGGAGGGATGGATGGATGGATGGCTGGATGGATGGATGGCCGAATGGATGGCTGGCTGAATGGATGGATGGATGGATGGATTGCGGAATGGATGGCTGGATGGATGGATGGCTGGATGGATGGCTGGCTACAGGGATGGATTAATGGATGGATGGATGGATGGATGATTGGATGGCTGGATGGCTGGATGGATGTCTGGCTGGGCGGATGGATTGATGGATGGATGGCTGGGTGGATGGCTGGATGGATGGATGGATGGATGGCTGGCTGGCTGGAGGTATGGATGGATGGATGAATGGCTGGATGGATGGCTGGATGGAGAGATGGATGAATGCATGGATGGCTGGATGGATGGCTGGATGGAGGGATGGCTGGATGGATGGCTGGCTGGAGGGATGGATGGATGGATGTATGGCTGGATGGATGGCTGGATGGAAGGCTGGATGGATGGATGGCTGGATGGATGGCTGGCTGGAGGGACGGATCGATGGATGGATGGCTGGATGGATGGCTGGATGGATAGATGGCTGAATGGATGGCTGGCTGGAGGGATGGACGGATGGATGGATGGCTGGATGGAGGGATGGCTGGATGGTTGGCTGGATGGCTGGATGGATGGATGGATGGATGGCTGGATGGATGGCTGGATGGAGGGATCGCTGGATGGATGGCTGGCTGGAGGGAAGGAAGGATGGCTTGATGGATGGCTGGATGGATGGATGGCTTAATGGCTGGCTGGCTGGAGGGATGGATGGATGGATGGCTGGATGAATGGCTGAATGGATGGATGGCTGGTTGTATGGCTGGCTGGAGAGATGGATGGATGGATGGATGGCTGGATCGATGGTTGGATGGAGGAATGGCTGGATGGATGGCCGGCTGGAGGGATGGATGGATGGCTGGATGGATGGCTGGATGGATGGATGGCTGGATGGATGGCTGACTGGAGGGTTGGATGGATGGATGGATGGCTGGACGGATGGCTGGATGGATGGCTGGATGGATGGCTGGCTGGTGGGATGGATGGATGGATGGATAGCTGGATGGAGGGATGGCTGGATGGTTGGCTGGCTGGAGGGATGGATGGATGGATGGATGGCTGGATGGATGGCTGGATGGAGGGATGGCTGGATGGCTGGCAGGCTGGAGGGATGGATGGCTGGATGGATGGCTGGATGGATGGATGGCTTAATGAATGGCTGGAAGGAGGGATGGATGGATGGATGGATGGCTGGTTGGATGGATGGATGGCTGGATGTATGGCTGGCTGGAGAGATGGATGAATGGTTGGATGGCTGGATGGATGGCTGGATGGATGGCTGGCGGGAGGGATGGATGGCTGGATGGCTGGCTGGAGAGATGGATGAATGGTTGGATGGCTGGATGGATGGCTGGATGGATGGCTGGCGGGAGGGATGGATGGCTGGATGGATGGCTGGATGGATGGATGGATGGATGGATGGATGGATGGATGGATGGCTGGATGCATGGCTGGATGGAGGGATGGCTGGATGGATGGCTGGCGGGGGTGACGGATGGATGGATGGCTGAATGAATGGCTGTATGGAGGGATGGCTGGCTGGACGGCTGGCTGGATGGTTGGATGGCTGGATGGATGGATGGATGGACGGATGGATGGAGGGATGGCTGGGTGGATGGCTGGCTGGAGGGATGGTTGGATGGATGGATGGCTGGATGGCTGGAAGGCTGGATGGATGGATGGCTGGATGGATGGCTGGATGGATGGATGGATGGCTGGATGGATGGATGGCTGGATGGATGGCTGGCTGGAGGGACGGAAGGATGGATGGCTGGATGGATGGCTGGATGGATGGATGGCTGAATGGATGGCTGGCGGGAGGGATGGATGGATGGATGGATGGATGGCTGGATAGATGGCTGGATGGATGGATGGCTGGATGGATTGCTGGCTGGAGGGATGGAGGGATGGATGGCTGGATGGATGGATGGCCGAATGGATGGCTGGCTGAAGGGATGGATGGATGGATGGATTGCTGAATGGATGGCTGGATGGATGGATGGCTGGATGGATGGCTGGCTGGAGGGATGGATTAATGGATGGATGGATGGATGGATGGCTGGACGGCTGGATGGCTGGATGGATGTCTGGCTGGGCGGATGGATTGATGGATGGATGGCTGGATGGATGGCTGGATGGATGGATGGATGGATGGCTGGCTGGCTGGAGGTATGGATGGATGGATGAATGGCTGCATGGATGGCTGGATGGAGAGATGGATGAATGCATGGATGGCTGGATGGATAGCTGGATGGAGGGATGGCTGGATGGATGGCTGGCTGGAGGGATGGATGGATGGATGGATGGCTGGATGGATGGCTGGATGGCTGGATGGATGGCTTGCTGGAGGGATGGAAGGATGGATGGATGGATATCTGGACGGATGGCTGGATGGATGGATGGCTGGATGAATGGCTGGCTGGAGGGATGGATGGATGGATGGATGGCAGGATGGATGGCTGGATGGATGGATGGCTGGATGGATGACTCGTTGTCGGGATGGATGGATGGATGGATGGCTGGATGAATGGCTGGATGGATGGATGGCTTGATGGATGGCTGGATGGATGGATGGATGGATGGTTGGATGGATGGATGGTTGGATGGATGGATGGCTGGATGGCTGGAAGGCTGGATGGATGGATGGCTGGATCGATGGCTTGATGGATGGATGAATGGATGGATGGATGGATGGCTGGATGCATGGCTGAATGGAGGGATGGCTGTATGGATGGCTGGCGGGGGTGACGGATGGCTGGATGGCTGGATGAATGGCTGTATGGAGGGATGGCTGGATGGACGGCTGGCTAGATGGTTGGATGGCTGGATGGATGGATGGATGGACGGATGGATGGAGGGATGGCTGGGTGGATGGCTGGCTGGAGGGAGGGATGGATGGATGGATGGCTGGTTGGATGGCTGGATGGATGGATGGCTGGATGGACGATTGGCTGGAGGGATGGATGGATGGATGGCTGGATGGATGGCAGGCTGGAGGGATGGATGGATGGATGGGTGGCTGGATGGATGGCTGGCTGGATGGATGGCTGAATGGATGGCTGGCTGGAGTGATGGATGGGTGGATGGTTGGATGGATGGCTGGTTGGATGGATGGCTGGATGGATGGCTGGCTGGAGGGATGGAAGGATGGTGGATGGCTGGATGGATGGCTGGATGGATGGCAAGCTGTCTGGTTGGCTGGCTGGATGGATGGATGGATGCATTGCTGGTTGGCTGGATGGATGGATGGGTGGCTGGTAGAATGGCTGAATGGATGGATGGATTGATGGATGGCTGGATGGATGGATGAATGGATGGCTGAAGGGATGGATGGATGGATGGATTGCTGAATGGATGGCTGGATGGATGGATGGCTGGATGGATGGCTGGCTGGAGGGATGGATTAATGGGTGGATGGATGGCTGGATGGATGGCTGGCTGGGCGGATGGATTGATGGATGGATGGCTGGATGGATGGTTGGATGGATGGATGGATGGATGGCTGTCTGGCTGGAGGTATGGATGGATGGATGAATGGCTGGATGGATGGCTAGATGGAGAGATGGATGAATGCATGGATGGCTGGATGGATGGCTGGATGGAGGGATGGCTGGATGGATGGCTGGCTGGAGGGATGGATGGATGGATGGATGGCTGGATGGATGGATGGCTGGATGGCTGGATGGATGGCTTGCTAGAGGGATGGATGGATGGATGGATGTATAGCTGGATGGATGGCTGGATGGATGGATGGCTGGATGAATGGCTGGCTGGAGGAATGGATGGATGGATGGATGGCAGGACGGATGGCTGGATGGATGGATGGCTGGATGGATGACTCGCTGGCGGGATGGATGGATGGATGGATGGATGGTTGGATCGCTGGATGGATGCATGGGTTGATGGATGGCTGGATGGATGGATGGATGGATGGATGGCTGGCAGGCTGAAGGGATGGATGGATGGATGGCTGAATGGACGGCTGAATGGATGGATGGCTTGATGGATGGATGGCTGGGGGGATGGATTGATGAATGGATGGCTGGATGGATAGCTGGATGGATGGCTGGATGGATGGCTGGATGGATGGCTGGCTGGTGGGATGGATGGATGGATGGATGGATAGCTGGATGGAGGGATGGCTGGATGGTTGGCTGGCTGGAGCGATGGATGGATGGATTGATGGCTGGATGGATGGCTGGATGGAGGGATGGCTGGATGACTGGCTGGCTAGAGGGATGGATGGCTGGATGGATGGCTGGATGGATGGATGGCTTAATGACTGGCTGGAAGGAGGGATGGATGGATGGATGGATGGCTGGATGGATGGATGGATGGCTGGATGTATGGCTGGCTGGAGAGATGGATGAATGGTGGATGGCTGGAATGATGGCTGAATGAATGGATGGCTGGATGGATGGCTTGCTGGAGGGATGGATGCTTGGATGGCTGGATGGATGGCTGAATGGATGGATGGCTGGATGAATGGCTGGCTTGAGGGATGGATGGATGGATGGATGGCTGGATGGATGGCTGGATGGATGGATGGCTGTTTGGATGACTGGCTGGAGGGATGGATGGATGGATGGATGGCTGGATGGGTGGCTGGATGGATGGATGGCTGGTTGGATGGCTGGCTGGAGGGAAGGATGGTTGGATGGATGGCTGGATGGAAGGCTGGATGGATGGATGTCTGGATGGATGGCTGGCTGGAGGGACGGATGGATTGATGGATGGCTGGATGGATGGCTGGATGGATGGATGGCTGAATGAATGGCTGGCGGGAGGGATGGATGGATGGATGGATGGCTGGATGGATGGCTGGATCGATGGATGGCTGGATGGATGGCTGGCTGGAGGGATGGATGGATGGATGGCTGAATGGATGGATGGCCGAATGGATGGCTGGCTGAAGGGATGGATGGATGGCTGGATTGCTGAATGGATGGCTGGATGGACGGATGGCTGGATGGATGGCTGGATGGAGGGATGGATTAATGGATGGATGGATGGATGGATGGCTGGATGGCTGCATGGATGGCTGGCTGGGCGGATGGATTGATGGATGGATGGATGGATGGATGGCTGGATGGGTGGATGGATGGATGGCTGGCTGGCTGGAGGTATGGATGGATGGATGTATGGCTGGATGGATGGCTGGATGGAGAGATGGCTCAATGCATGGATGGCTGGATGGATGGCTGGATGGAGGGATGGCTGGATGGATGGCTGGCTGGAGGGATGGATGGCTGGATGGATGGATGTCCGGATGGATGGCTGGCTGGAGGGATGGATGGATGGCTGGATGGATGGATGGCTGGATGGATGGCTGGCTGGAGGGATGGATGGATGAATGGATGGCTCGATGGATGGCTGGATGGATGGATGGCTGGATGAATGTCTGGCTGGAGGGATGGATGGATGGATGGCTGGATGGATGGCTGGATGGATGGATGGCTGGTTGGTTGGCTGGCTGGAGGGATGGATGGATGTATGGATGGCTGGATGGGCGGCTGGATGGATGGATGGCTGGATGGATGGCTGGCTGGAGGGAAGGATGGATGGATGGATGGCTGGATGGAAGGCTGGATGGATGGATGGCTGGATGGATGGTTGGCTGGAGGGACGGATGGATGGATGGCTGGATGGATGGCTGGATGGATGGATGGCTGAATGGATGGCTGGCGGGAGGGATGGATGGATGGATGGATGGCTGGATGGATGGCTGGATGGATGGATGGCTGGATGGATGGCTGGCTGGAGGGATGGATGGATGGATGGCTGGATGGATGGATGGCCGAATGGATGGCTGGCTGAATGGATGGATGGATGGATGGATTGCGGAATGGATGGCTGGATGGATGGATGGCTGGATGGATGGCTGGCTAGAGGGATGGATTAATGGATGGATGGATGGATGGATTGCTGGATGGCTGGATGGCTGGATGGATGTCTGGCTGGGCGGATGGATTGATGGATGGATGGCTGGGTGGATGGCTGGATGGATGGATGGATGGATGGCTGGCTGGCTGGAGGTATGGATGGATGGATGAATGGCTGGATGGATGGCTGGATGGAGAGATGGATGAATGCATGGATGGCTGGATGGATGGCTGGATGGAGGGATGGCTGGATGGATGGCTGGCTGGAGGGATGGATGGATGGATGTATGGCTGGATGGATGGCTGGATGGAAGGCTGGATGGATGGATGGCTGGATGGATGGCTGGCTGGAGGGACGGATCGATGGATGGATGGCTGGATGGATGGCTGGATGGATAGATGGCTGAATGGATGGCTGGCTGGAGGGATGGACGGATGGATGGATGGCTGGATGGAGGGATGGCTGGATGGTTGGCTGGATGGCTGGATGGATGGATGGATGGATGGCTGGATGGATGGCTGGATGGAGGGATCGCTGGATGGATGGCTGGCTGGAGGGAAGGAAGGATGGCTTGATGGATGGCTGGATGGATGGATGGCTTAATGGCTGGCTGGCTGGAGGGATGGATGGATGGATGGCTGGATGAATGGCTGAATGGATGGATGGCTGGTTGTATGGCTGGCTGGAGAGATGGATGGATGGATGGATGGCTGGATCGATGGTTGGATGGAGGAATGGCTGGATGGATGGCCGGCTGGAGGGATGGATGGATGGCTGGATGAATGGCTGGATGGATGGATGGCTGGATGGATGGCTGACTGGAGGGTTGGATGGATGGATGGATGGCTGGACGGATGGCTGGATGGATGGCTGGATGGATGACTGGCTGGTGGGATGGATGGATGGATGGATAGCTGGATGGAGGGATGGCTGGATTGTTGGCTGGCTGGAGGGATGGATGGATGGATGGATGGCTGGATGGATGGCTGGATGGAGGGATGGCTGGATGGCTGGCAGGCTGGAGGGATGGATGGCTGGATGGATGGCTGGATGGATGGATGGCTTAATGAATGGCTGGAAGGAGGGATGGATGGATGGATGGATGGCTGGTTGGATGGATGGATGGCTGGATGTATGGCTGGCTGGAGAGATGGATGAATGGTTGGATGGCTGGATGGATGGCTGGATGGATGGCTGGCGGGAGGGATGGATGGCTGGATGGATGGCTGGATGGATGGATGGATGGATGGATGGATGGCTGGATGCATGGCTGGATGGAGGGATGGCTGGATGGATGGCTGGCGGGGGTGACGGATGGATGGATGGCTGGATGAATGGCTGTATGGAGGGATGGCTGGCTGGACGGCTGGCTGGATGGTTGGATGGCTGGATGGATGGATGGATGGACGGATGGATGGAGGGATGGCTGGGTGGATGGCTGGCTGGAGGGATGGTTGGATGGATGGATGGCTGGATGGCTGGAAGGCTGGATGGATGGATGGCTGGATGGATGGCTGGATGGATGGATGGATGGCTGGATGGATGGATGGCTGGATGGATGGCTGGCTGGAGGGACGGAAGGATGGATGGCTGGATGGATGGCTGGATGGATGGATGGCTGAATGGATGGCTGGCGGGAGGGATGGATGGATGGATGGATGGATGGCTGGATGGATGGCTGGATGGATGGATGGCTGGATGGATTGCTGGCTGGAGGGATGGATGGATGGATGGCTGGATGGATGGATGGCCGAATGGATGGCTGGCTGAAGGGATGGATGGATTGCTGAATGGATGGCTGGATGGATGGATGGCTGGATGGATGGCTGGCTGGAGGGATGGATTAATGGATGGATGGCTGGATGGATGGCTGGATGGCTGGATGGCTGGATGGATGTCTGGCTGGGCGGATGGATTGATGGATGGATGGCTGGATGGATGGCTGGATGGATGGATGGATGGATGGCTGGCTGGCTGGAGGTATGGATGGATGGATGAATGGCTGCATGGATGGCTGGATGGAGAGATGGATGAATGCATGGATGGCTGGATGGATAGCTGGATGGAGGGATGGCTGGATGGATGGCTGGCTGGAGGGATGGATGGATGGATGGATGGCTGGATGGATGGCTGGATGGCTGGATGGATGGCTTGCTGGAGGGATGGAAGGATGGATGGATGGATATCTGGACGGATGGCTGGATGGATGGATGGCTGGATGAATGGCTGGCTGGAGGGATGGATGGATGGATGGATGGCAGGATGGATGGCTGGATGGATGGATGGCTGGATGGATGACTCGTTGTCGGGATGGATGGATGGATGGATGGCTGGATGGATGTCTGGATGGATGGCTTGATGGATGGCTGGATGGATGGATGGATGGATGGCTGGATGGATGGATGGTTGGATGGATGGATGGCTGGATGGCTGGAAGGCTGGATGGATGGATGGCTGGATCGATGGCTTGATGGATGGATGAATGGATGGATGGATGGATGGCTGGATGCATGGCTGGATGGAGGGATGGCTGTATGGATGGCTGGCGGGGGTGACGGATGGCTGGATGGCTGGATGAATGGCTGTATGGAGGGATGGCTGGATGGACGGCTGGCTAGATGGTTGGATGGCTGGATGGATGGATGGATGGACGGATGGATGGAGGGATGGCTGGGTGGATGGCTGGCTGGAGGGAGGGATGGATGGATGGATGGCTGGTTGGATGGCTGGATGGATGGATGGCTGGATGGACGATTGGCTGGAGGGATGGATGGATGGATGGCTGGATGGATGGCAGGCTGGAGGGATGGATGGATGGATGGGTGGCTGGATGGATGGCTGGCTGGATGGATGGCTGAATGGATGGCTGGCTGGAGTGATGGATGGATGGATGGTTGGATGGATGGCTGGTTGGATGGATGGCTGGATGGATGGCTGGCTGGAGGGATGGAAGGATGGTGAATGGCTGGATGGATGGCTGGATGGATGGCTAGCTGTCTGGTTGGCTGGCTGGATGGATGGATGGATGGATGGCTGGTTGGCTGGATGGATGGATGGGTGGCTGGTAGAATGGCTGAATGGATGGATGGATTGATGGATGGCTGGATGGATGGATGAATGGATGGCTGAATGGATGGCTGAATGGATGGCTGGATGGATGGCTGGATGGATGGATTGAACAAACAAAGAACAAAGAACAAAGAAGTGTACAGCACAGGAACAGGCCCTTCGGCCCTCCAAGCCCGTGCCGACCATACTGCCCGACTAAACTACAATCTTCTACACTTCCTGGGTCCGTATCCTTCTATTCCCATCCTAATGATATATTTGTCAAGATGCCCCTTAAATGTCCCTATCGTCCCTGCTTCCACTACCTCCTCCGGTAGTGAGTTCCAGGCACCCACTACCCTCTGCGTAAAAAACTTGCCTCGTACATCTACTCTAAACTTTGCCCCTCTCACCTTAAACCTATGCCCCCTAGTAATTGACCCCTCTACCCTGGGGAAAAGCCTCTGACTATCCACTCTGTCTATGCCCCTCATAATTTTGTATACCTCTATCAGGTCGCCCCTCAACCTCCTTCGTTCCAGTGAGAACAAACCGAGTTTATTCAATCGCTCCTCATAGCTTATGCCCTCCATACCAGGCAACATTCTGGTAAATCTCTTCTGCACCCTCTCTAAAGCCTCCACATCCTTCTGGTAGTGTGGCGACCAGAATTGAACACTATACTCCAAGTGTGGCCTAACTAAGGTTCTATACAGCTGCAACATGACTTGCCAATTCTTATACTCAATGCCCCGGCCAATGAAGGCAAGCATGCCGTATGCCTTCTTGACTACCTTCTCCACCTGTGTTGCCCCTTTCAATGACCTGTAGACCTGTACTCCTAGATCTCTTTGACTTTCAATACTCTTGAGGGTTCTACCATTCACTGTATATTCCCTACCTGCATTAGCCCTTCCAAAATGCATTACCACACATTTGTCCGGATTAAACTCCATCTGCCATCTCTCCGCCCAAGTCTCCAGACAATATAAATCCTGCTGTATCCTCAGACAGTCCTCATCGCTATCCGCAATTCCACCAACCTTTGTGTCGTCTGCAAACTTACTAATCAGACCAGTTACATTTTCCTCCAAATCATTTATATATACTACAAAGAGCAAAGGTCCCAGCACTGATCCCTGTGGAACACCACTGGTCACAGCCCTCCAATGAGAAAAGCATCCCTCCATTGCTACCCTCTGCCTTCTATGGCCTAACCAGTTCTGTATCCACCTTGCCAGTTCACCCCTGATCCCGTGTGACTTCACCTTTTGTACTTGTCTACCATGAGGGACCTTGTCAAAGGCCTTACTGAAGTCCATATAGACAACATCTACTGCCCTACCTGCATCAATCATCTTAGTGACCTCCTCGAAAAACTCTATCAAGTTAGTGAGACACGACCTTCCCTTCACAAAACCGTGCTGCCTCTCACTAATACGTCCATTTGCTTCCAAATGGGAGTAGATCCTGTCTCGAAGAATTCTCACCAGTAATTTCCCTACCACTGAAGTCAGGCTCACCGGCCTGTAGTTCCCGGGATTATCCTTGCTACCCTTCTTAAACAGAGGAACAACATTGGCTATTCTCCAGTCCTCCGGGACATCCCCTGAAGACAGCGAGGAGCCAAAGATTTCTGTCAAGGCCTCAGCAATTTCCTCTCCAGCCTCCTTCAGTATTCTGGGGTAGATCCCATAAATGGGGCAGATCCCATTGATGGATGGATGGCTGGATGGATTGCTGGATGGATGGACGATTGGCTGGAGGGATGGATGGATGGATGGATGGCTGGATGGACGATTGGCTGGAGGGATGGATGGATGGATGGCTGGATGGATGTTGGGATGGCTGGATGGTTGGCTGGATGGCTGGATGGATGGATGGATGGCTGGATGGATGGCTGGATGGAGGGATCGCTGGATGGATGGCTGGCTGGAGGGAAGGATGGATGGCTTGATGGATGGCTGGATGGATGGATGGCTTAATGGCTGGCTGGCTGGAGGGATGGATGGATGGATGGCTGGATGAATGGCTGAATGGATGGATGGCTGGATGTATGGCTGGCTGGAGAGATGGATGGATGGATAGATGGCTGGATCGATGGTTGGATGGAGGAATGGCTGGATGTATGGCCGGCTGGAGGGATGGATGGATGGCTGGATGGATGGCTGGATGGATGGATGGCTGGATGGATGGCTGACTGGAGGGTTGGATGGATGGATGGATGGCTGGATGGATGGCTGGATGGATGGATGGCTGGATGGATTGCTGGCTGGAGGGATGGATGGATGGATGGCTGGATGGATGGATGGCCGAATGGATGGCTGGCTGAAGGGATGGATGGATTGCTGAATGGATGGCTGGATGGATGGATGGCTGGATGGATGGCTGGCTGGAGGGATGGATTAATGGATGGATGGCTGGATGGATGGCTGGATGGCTGGATGGCTGGATGGATGTCTGGCTGGGCGGATGGATTGATGGATGGATGGCTGGATGGATGGCTGGATGGATGGATGGATGGATGGCTGGCTGGCTGGAGGTATGGATGGATGGATGAATGGCTGCATGGATGGCTGGATGGAGAGATGGATGAATGCATGGATGGCTGGATGGATAGCTGGATGGAGGGATGGCTGGATGGATGGCTGGCTGGAGGGATGGATGGATGGATGGATGGCTGGATGGATGGCTGGATGGCTGGATGGATGGCTTGCTGGAGGGATGGAAGGATGGATGGATGGATATCTGGACGGATGGCTGGATGGATGGATGGCTGGATGAATGGCTGGCTGGAGGGATGGATGGATGGATGGATGGCAGGATGGATGGCTGGATGGATGGATGGCAGGATGGATGACTCGTTGTCGGGATGGATGGATGGATGGATGGCTGGATGGATGGCTGGATGGATGGCTTGATGGATGGCTGGATGGATGGATGGATGGATGGCTGGATGGATGGATGGTTGGATGGATGGATGGCTGGATGGCTGGAAGGCTGGATGGATGGATGGCTGGATCGATGGCTTGATGGATGGATGAATGGATGGATGGATGGATGGCTGGATGCATGGCTGGATGGAGGGATGGCTGTATGGAATGCTGGCGGGGGTGACGGATGGCTGGATGGCTGGATGAATGGCTGTATGGAGGGATGGCTGGATGGACGGCTGGCTAGATGGTTGGATGGCTGGGTGGATGGATGGATGGACGGATGGATGGAGGGATGGCTGGGTGGATGGCTGGCTGGAGGGAGGGATGGATGGATGGATGGCTGGTTGGATGGCTGGATGGATGGATGGCTGGATGGACGATTGGCTGGAGGGATGGATGGATGGATGGCTGGATGGATGGCAGGCTGGAGGGATGGATGGATGGATGGGTGGCTGGATGGATGGCTGGCTGGATGGATGGCTGAATGGATGGCTGGCTGGAGTGATGGATGGATGGATGGTTGGATGGATGGCTGGTTGGATGGATGGCTGGATGGATGGCTGGCTGGAGGGATGGAAGGATGGTGAATGGCTGGATGGATGGCTGGATGGATGGCTAGCTGTCTGGTTGGCTGGCTGGATGGATGGATGGATGGATGGCTGGTTGGCTGGATGGATGGATGGGTGGCTGGTAGAATGGCTGAATGGATGGATGGATTGATGGATGGCTGGATGGATGGATGAATGGATGGCTGAATGGATGGCTGAATGGATGGCTGGATGGATGGCTGGATGGATGGATTGAACAAACAAAGAACAAAGAACAAAGAAGTGTACAGCACAGGAACAGGCCCTTCGGCCCTCCAAGCCCGTGCCGACCATACTGCCCGACTAAACTACAATCTTCTACACTTCCTGGGTCCGTATCCTTCTATTCCCATCCTAATGATATATTTGTCAAGATGCCCCTTAAATGTCCCTATCGTCCCTGCTTCCACTACCTCCTCCGGTAGTGAGTTCCAGGCACCCACTACCCTCTGCGTAAAAAACTTGCCTCGTACATCTACTCTAAACTTTGCCCCTCTCACCTTAAACCTATGCCCCCTAGTAATTGACCCCTCTACCCTGGGGAAAAGCCTCTGACTATCCACTCTGTCTATGCCCCTCATAATTTTGTATACCTCTATCAGGTCGCCCCTCAACCTCCTTCGTTCCAGTGAGAACAAACCGAGTTTATTCAATCGCTCCTCATAGCTTATGCCCTCCATACCAGGCAACATTCTGGTAAATCTCTTCTGCACCCTCTCTAAAGCCTCCACATCCTTCTGGTAGTGTGGCGACCAGAATTGAACACTATACTCCAAGTGTGGCCTAACTAAGGTTCTATACAGCTGCAACATGACTTGCCAATTCTTATACTCAATGCCCCGGCCAATGAAGGCAAGCATGCCGTATGCCTTCTTGACTACCTTCTCCACCTGTGTTGCCCCTTTCAATGACCTGTAGACCTGTACTCCTAGATCTCTTTGACTTTCAATACTCTTGAGGGTTCTACCATTCACTGTATATTCCCTACCTGCATTAGCCCTTCCAAAATGCATTACCACACATTTGTCCGGATTAAACTCCATCTGCCATCTCTCCGCCCAAGTCTCCAGACAATATAAATCCTGCTGTATCCTCAGACAGTCCTCATCGCTATCCGCAATTCCACCAACCTTTGTGTCGTCTGCAAACTTACTAATCAGACCAGTTACATTTTCCTCCAAATCATTTATATATACTACAAAGAGCAAAGGTCCCAGCACTGATCCCTGTGGAACACCACTGGTCACAGCCCTCCAATGAGAAAAGCATCCCTCCATTGCTACCCTCTGCCTTCTATGGCCTAACCAGTTCTGTATCCACCTTGCCAGTTCACCCCTGATCCCGTGTGACTTCACCTTTTGTACTTGTCTACCATGAGGGACCTTGTCAAAGGCCTTACTGAAGTCCATATAGACAACATCTACTGCCCTACCTGCATCAATCATCTTAGTGACCTCCTCGAAAAACTCTATCAAGTTAGTGAGACACGACCTTCCCTTCACAAAACCGTGCTGCCTCTCACTAATACGTCCATTTGCTTCCAAATGGGAGTAGATCCTGTCTCGAAGAATTCTCACCAGTAATTTCCCTACCACTGAAGTCAGGCTCACCGGCCTGTAGTTCCCGGGATTATCCTTGCTACCCTTCTTAAACAGAGGAACAACATTGGCTATTCTCCAGTCCTCCGGGACATCCCCTGAAGACAGCGAGGAGCCAAAGATTTCTGTCAAGGCCTCAGCAATTTCCTCTCCAGCCTCCTTCAGTATTCTGGGGTAGATCCCATAAATGGGGCAGATCCCATTGATGGATGGATGGCTGGATGGATTGCTGGATGGATGGACGATTGGCTGGAGGGATGGATGGATGGATGGATGGCTGGATGGACGATTGGCTGGAGGGATGGATGGATGGATGGCTGGATGGATGTTGGGATGGCTGGATGGTTGGCTGGATGGCTGGATGGATGGATGGATGGCTGGATGGATGGCTGGATGGAGGGATCGCTGGATGGATGGCTGGCTGGAGGGAAGGATGGATGGCTTGATGGATGGCTGGATGGATGGATGGCTTAATGGCTGGCTGGCTGGAGGGATGGATGGATGGATGGCTGGATGAATGGCTGAATGGATGGATGGCTGGATGTATGGCTGGCTGGAGAGATGGATGGATGGATAGATGGCTGGATCGATGGTTGGATGGAGGAATGGCTGGATGTATGGCCGGCTGGAGGGATGGATGGATGGCTGGATGGATGGCTGGATGGATGGATGGCTGGATGGATGGCTGACTGGAGGGTTGGATGGATGGATGGATGGCTGGACGGATGGCTGGATGGATGGCTGGATGGATGGCTGGCTGGTGGTATGGATGGATGGATGGATAGCTGGATGGAGGGATGGCTGGATGGTTGGCTGGCTGGAGGGATGGATGGATGGATGGATGGCTGGATGGATGGCTGGATGGAGGGATGGCTGGATGGCTGGCAGGCTGGAGGGATGGGTGGCTGGATGGATGGCTGGATGGATGGATGGCTTAATGAATGGCTGGAAGGAGGGATGGATGGATGGATGGATGGCTGGTTGGATGGATGGATGGCTGGATGTATGGCTGGCTGGAGAGATGGATGAATGGTTGGATGGCTGGATGGATGGCTGGATGGATGGCTGGCGGGAGGGATGGATGGATGGATGGATGGATGGCTGGACGGATGGCTGGATGGATGGATGGCTGGATGGATGGCTGGCTGGAGGGATGGAAGGATGGATGGCTGGGTGGATGGATGGCCGAATGGATGGCTGGCTGAAGGGATGGATGGATGGATTGATTGCTGAATGGATGGCTGGATGGATGGATGGCTGGATGGATGGCTGGCTGGAGGGATGGATTAATGGGTGGATGGATGGCTGGATGGATGGCAGGCTGGGCGGATGGATTGATGGATGGATGGCTGGACGGATGGCTGGATGGATGAATGGATGGATGGCTGTCTGGCTGGAGGTATGGATGGATGGATGAATGGCTGGATGGATGGCTAGATGGAGAGATGGATGAATGCATGGATGGCTGGATGGATGGCTGGATGGAGGGATGGCTGGATGGATGGCTGGCTGGAGGGATGGATGGATGGATGGATGGCTGGATGGTTGGCTGGATGGCTGGATGGATGGCTTGCTAGAGGGATGGATGGATGGATGGATGTATAGCTGGATGGATGGCTGGATGGATGGATGGCTGGATGAATGGATGGCTGGAGGGATGGATGGATGGATGGATGGCAGGACGGATGGCTGGATGGATGGATGGCTGGATGGATGGCTCGCTGGCGGGATGGATGGATGGATGGATGGATGGTTGGATCGCTGGATGGATGCATGGCTTGATGGATGGCTGGATGGATGGATGGATGGCTGGCAGGCTGAAGGGATGGATGGATGGATGAATGGCTGAATGGACGGCTGAATGGATGGATGGCTTGATGGATGGCTGGCTGGGGGGATGGATTGATGAATGGATGGCTGGATGGATATCTGGATGGATGGCTGGATGGATGGCTGGCTGGTGGGATGGATGGATGGATGGATGGATAGCTGGATGGAGGGATGGCTGGATGGTTGGCTGGCTGGAGGGATGGATGGATGGATTGATGGCTGGATGGATGGCTGGATGGAGGGATGGCTGGATGGCTGGCTGGCTAGAGGGATGGATGGCTGGATGGATGGCTGGATGGATGGATGGCTTAATGACTGGCTGGAAGGAGGGATGGATGAATGGATGGATGGCTGGATGGATGGATGGATGGCTGGATGTATGGCTGGCTGGAGAGATGGATGAATGGTGGATGGCTGGAATGATGGCTGAATGAATGGATGGCTGGATGGATGGATTGCTGGAGGGATGGATGGTTGGATGGCTGGATGGATGGCTGAATGGATGGATGGCTGGATGAATAGCTGGCTGGAGGGATGGATGGATGGATGGATGGCTGGATGGATGGCTGGATGGATGGATGGCTGGTTGGATGACTGGCTGGAGGGATGGATGGATGGATGGATGGCTGGATGGGTGGCTGGATGGATGGATGGCTGGTTGGATGGCTGGCTGGAGGGAAGGATGGTTGGATGGATGGCTGGATGGAAGGCTGGATGGATGGATGTCTGGATGGATGGCTGGCTGGAGGGACGGATGGATTGATGGATGGCTGGATGGATGGCTGGATGGATGGATGGCTGAATGAATGGCTGGCGGGAGGGATGGATGGATGGATGGATGGATGGATGGCTGGATGGATGGCTGGATGGATGGATGACTGGATGGATAGCTGGCTGGAGGAATGGATGGATGGATGGCTGGAGGGATGGATTAATGGATGGATGGATGGATGGATGGCTGGATGGCTGGATGGATGGCTGGCTGGGCGGATGGTTTGATGGATGGATGGCTGGATGGATGGCTGGATGGATGGATGGATGGATGGCTGGCTGGCTGGAGGTATGGATGGATGGATGAATGGCTGGATGGATGGCTGAATGGAGAGATGGCTCAATGCATGGATGGCTGGATGGATGGCTGGATGGAGGGATGGCTGGATGGATGGCTGGCTGGAGGGATGGATGGCTGGATGGATGGATGTCCGGATGGATGGCTGGCTGGAGGGATGGATGGATGGCTGGATGGATGGATGGCTGGATGGATGGCTGGCTGGAGGGATGGATGAATGAATAAATGGCTCGATGGATGGCTGGATGGATGGATGGCTGGATGAATGGCTGGCTGGAGGGATGGATGGATGGATGGCTGGATGGATGGCTGGATGGATGGATGGCTGGTTGGTTGACTGGCTGGAGGGATGGATGGATGTATGGATGGCTGGATGGGCGGCTGGATGGATGGATGGCTGGATGGATGGCTGGCTGGAGGGAAGGATGGATGAATGGATGGCTGGATGGAAGGCTGGATGGATGGATGGCTGGATGGATGGCTGGCTGGAGGGACGGATGGATGGATGGCTGGATGGATGGCTGGATGGATGGATGGCTGAATGGATGGCTGGCGGGAGGGATGGATGGATGGATGGATGGCTGGATGGATGGCTGGATGGATGGATGGCTGGATGGATGGCTGGCTAGAGGGATGGATGGATGGATGGCTGGATGGATGGATGGCCGAATGGATGGCTGGCTGAATGGATGGATGGATGGATGGATTGCTGAATGGATGGCTGGCTGGAGGGATGGATTAATGGATGGTTGGATGGATGGATGGCTGGATGGCTGGATGGCTGGATGGATGTCTGGCTGGGCGGATGGATTGATGGATGGATGCCTGGATGGATGGCTGGATGGATGGATGGATGGATGGCTGGCTGGCTGGAGGTATGGATGGATGGATGAATGGCTGGATGGATGGCTGGATGGATGTATGGCTGGATGGATGGCTGGATGGAAGGCTGGATGGATGGATGGCTGGATCGATGGCTGGCTGGAGGGACGGATCGATGGATGGATGGCTGGATGGATGGCTGGATGGATGACTCGATGGCGTGATGGATGGATGGATGGATGGCTGGATGGATGGCTGGATGGATGGATGGCTTAATGGATGGCTGGACGGATGGATGGATGGATGGCTGGATGGATGGATGGTTGGATGGATGGATGGCTGGATGGCTGGAAGGCTGGATGGATGGATGGCTGGATGGATGGCTGGATGGATGGATGGATGGATGGATGGATGGATGGCTGGATGCATGGCTGGATGGAGGGATGGCTGGATGGATGGCTGGCGGGGGTGACGGATGGATGGATGGCTGGATGAATGGCTGTATGGAGGGATGGCTGGCTGGACGGCTGGCTGGATGGTTGGATGGCTGGATGGATGGATGGATGGACGGATGGATGGAGGGATGGCTGGGTGGATGGCTGGCTGGAGGGATGGTTGGATGGATGGATGGCTGGATGGCTGGAAGGCTGGATGGATGGATGGCTGGATGGATGGCTGGATGGATGGATGGATGGCTGGATGGATGGATGGCTGGATGGATGGCTGGCTGGAGGGACGGAAGGATGGATGGCTGGATGGATGGCTGGATGGATGGATGGCTGAATGGATGGCTGGCTGGAGGGATGGATGGATGGATGTCTGGATGGATGGATGGCCGAATGGATGGCTGGCTGAAGGGATGGATGGATGGATGGATTGCTGAATGGATGGCTGGAGGGATGGATGGCTGGATGGATGGCTGGCTGGAGGGATGGATTAATGGATGGATGGATGGATGGATGACTGGATGGCTGGATGGCTGGATGGATGTCTGGCTGGGCGGAGGGATTGATGGATGGATGGCTGGATGGATGGCTGGATGGATGGATGGATGGATGGCTGGCTGGCTGGAGGTATGGATGGATGGATGAATGGCTGCATGGATGGCTGGATGGAGAGATGGATGAATGCATGGATGGCTGGATGGATTGCTGGATGGAGGGATGGCTGGATGGATGGCTGGCTGGAGGGATGGATGGATGGATGGATGGCTGGATGGATGGCTGGATGGCTGGATGGATGGCTTGCTGGAGGGATGGAAGGATGGATGGATGGATATCTGGACGGATGGCTGGATGGATGGATGGCTGGATGAATGGCTGGCTGGAGGGATGGATGGATGGATGGATGGCAGGATGGATGGCTGGATGGATGGATGGCTGGATGGATGACTCGTTGGCGGGATGGATGGATGGCTGGATGGATGGCTGGATGGATGGATGGCTTGATGGATGGCTGGATGGATGGATGGATGGATGGCTGGATGGATGGATGGTTGGATGGATGGATGGCTGGATGGCTGGAAGGCTGGATGGATGGATGGCTGGATCGATGGCTGGATGGATGGATGAATGGATGGATGGATGGATGGCTGGATGCATGGCTGGATGGAGGGATGGCTGTATGGATGGCTGGCGGGGGTGACGGATGGCTGGATGGCTGGATGAATGGCTGTATGGAGGGATGGCTGGATGGACGGCTGGCTAGATGGTTGGATGGCTGGATGGATGGATGGATGGACGGATGGATGGAGGGATGGCTGGGTGGATGGCTGGCTGGAGGGAGGGATGGATGGATGGATGGCTGGTTGGATGGCTGGATGGATGGATGGCTGGATGGACGATTGGCTGGAGGGATGGATGGATGGATGGCTGGATGGATGGCAGGCTGGAGGGATGGATGGATGGATGGGTGGCTGGATGGATGGCTGTCTGGATGGATGGCTGAATGGATGGCTGGCTGGAGTGATGGATGGGTGGATGGTTGGATGGATGGCTGGTTGGATGGATGGCTGGATGGATGGCTGGCTGGAGGGATGGAAGGATGGTGGATGGCTGGATGGATGGCTGGATGGATGGCTAGCTGTCTGGTTGGCTGGCTGGATGGATGGATGGATGGATGGCTGGTTGGCTGGATGGATGGATGGGTGGCTGGTAGAATGGCTGGATGGATGGATGGATTGATGGATGGCTGGATGGATGGATGAATGGATGGCTGAATGGATGGCTGAATGGATGGCTGGATGGATGGCTGGATGGATGGATTGAACAAACAAAGAACAAAGAACAAAGAAGTGTACAGCACAGGAAAAGGCCCTTCGGCCCTCCAAGCCCGTGCCGACCATACTGCCCGACTAAACTACAATCTTCTACACTTCCTGGGTCCGTATCCTTCTATTCCCATCCTAATGATATATTTGTCAAGATGCCCCTTAAATGTCCCTATCGTCCCTGCTTCCACTACCTCCTCCGGTAGTGAGTTCCAGGCACCCACTACCCTCTGCGTAAAAAACTTGCCTCGTACATCTACTCTAAACTTTGCCCCTCTCACCTTAAACCTATGCCCCCTAGTAATTGACCCCTCTACCCTGGGGAAAAGCCTCTGACTATCCACTCTGTCTATGCCCCTCATAATTTTGTATACCTCTATCAGGACGCCCCTCAACCTCCTTCGTTCCAGTGAGAACAAACCGAGTTTATTCAATCGCTCCTCATAGCTTATGCCCTCCATACCAGGCAACATTCTGGTAAATCTCTTCTGCACCCTCTCTAAAGCCTCCACATCCTTCTGGTAGTGTGGCGACCAGAATTGAACACTATACTCCAAGTGTGGCCTAAGTAAGGTTCTATAGAGCTGCAACATGACTTGCCAATTCTTATACTCAATGCCCCGGACAATGAAGGCAAGCATGCCGTATGCCTTCTTGACTACCTTCTCCACCTGTGTTGCCCCTTTCAATGACCTGTAGACCTGTACTCCTAGATCTCTTTGACTTTCAATACTCTTGAGGGTTCTACCATTCACTGTATATTCCCTACCTGCATTAGCCCTTCCAAAATGCATTACCACACATTTGTCCGGATTAAACTCCATCTGCCATCTCTCCGCCCAAGTCTCCAGACAATCTAAATCCTGCTGTATCCTCAGACAGTCCTCATCGCTATCCGCAATTCCACCAACCTTTGTGTCGTCTGCAAACTTACTAATCAGACCAGTTACATTTTCCGCCAAATCATTTATATATACTACAAAGAGCAAAGGTCCCAGCACTGATCCCTGTGGAACACCACTGGTCACAGCCCTCCAATGAGAAAAGCATCCCTCCATTGCTACCCTCTGCCTTCTATGGCCTAGCCAGTTCTGTATCCACCTTGCCAGTTCACCCCTGATCCCGTGTGACTTCACCTTTTGTACTAGTCTACCATGAGGGACCTTGTCAAAGGCCTTACTGAAGTCCATATAGACAACATCTACTGCCCTACCTGAATCAATCATCTTAGTGACCTCCTCGAAAAACTCTATCAAGTTAGTGAGACACGACCTTCCCTTCACAAAACCGTGCTGCCTCTCACTAATACGTCCATTTGCTTCCAAATGGGAGTAGATCCTGTCTCGAAGAATTCTCTCCAGTAATTTCCCTACCACTGAAGTCAGGCTCACCGGCCTGTAGTTCCCGGGATTATCCTTGCTACCCTTCTTAAACAGAGGAACAACATTTGCTATTCTCCAGTCCTCCGGGACATACCCTGAAGACAGCGAGGATCCAAAGATTTCTGTCAAGGCCTCAAAAATTTCCTCTCCAGCCTCCTTCAGTATTCTGGGGTAGATCCCATAAATGGGGTAGATCCCATTGATGGATGGATGGCTGGATGGATTGCTGGATGGATGGACGATTGGCTGGAGGGATGGATGGATGGATGGATGGCTGGATGGACGATTGGCTGGAGGGATGGATGGATGGATGGCTGGATGGATGGCAGGATGGAGGGATGGATGGATGGATGGGTGGCTGGATGGATGGCTGGCTGGATGGATGACTGGATGGATGGCTGGCTGGAGTGATGGATGGGTGGATGGTTGGATGGATGGCTGGTTGGATGGATGGCTGGATGGATGGCTGGCTGGAGGGATGGAAGGATGGTGGATGGTTGGATGGATGGCTGGATGGATGGCTAGATGTCTGGATGGCTGGCTGGATGGATGGATGGATGGATGGCTGGTTGGCTGGATGGATGGATGGGTGGCTGGTAGAATGGCTGGATGGATGGATGGATTGATGGATGGCTGGATGGATGGATGAATGGATGGCTGAATGGATGGCTGAATGGATGGCTGGATGGATGGCTGGATGGATGGATTGATGGATGGATGGCTGGATGGATTGCTGGATGGATGGATGGCTGGATGGATGGCTGGCTGGAGGGATGGATGGTTGGATGGCTGACTGGAGGGATGGATGGCTGGCTGGAGGGATGGATGGATGGATGGATGGCTGGATGGTTGGCTGGATGGATGGATGGCTGGATGGATGGCTGGCTGAAGGAATGGATGGATGGTTGGCTGGCTGGAGTGATGGATGGATGGATGGATGACTGGATGGATGGCTGGCTGGAGGGATGCATGGATGGATGGATGGCTGGATGGACGGCTGGTTTGGATGGATGGCTTGATGGATGGCTGGCTGGAGGGATGGATTGATGGATGGGTGGCTGGATGGATGGCTGTATGGATGGATGTCCGGATGGATGGCTAGCTGGAGGGATGGATGGATGGATGGATGGATTAATGGATGGAGGGATGGATGGATGGCTGGATGGCTGGATGGCTGGATGGATGTCTGGCTGGGCGGAGGGATTGATGGATGGATGGCTGGATGGATGGCTGGATGGATGGATTGATGGCTGGATGGATGGCTGGATGGAGGGATGGCTGGATGGCTGACTGGCTGGAGGGATGGATGGCTGGATGGACGGCTGGATGGATGGATGGCTTAATGACTGGCTGGAAGGAGGGATGGATGGATGGATGGATGGCTGGATGGATGGATGGATGGCTGGATGTATGGCTGGCTGGAGAGATGGATGAATGGTGGATGGCTGGAATGATGGCTGAATGAATGGATGGCTGGATGGATGGCTTGCTGGAGGGATGGATGGTTGGATGGCTGGATGGATGGCTGAATGGATGGATGGCTGGATGAATGGCTGGCTGGAGGGATGGATGGATGGATGGATGGCTGGATGGATGGCTGGATGGATGGATGGCTGGTTGGATGACTGGCTGGAGGGATGGATGGATGGATGGATGGCTGGATGGGTGGCTGGATGGATGGATGGCTGGTTGGATGGCTGGCTGGAGGGAAGGATGGTTGGATGGATGACTGGATGGAAGGCTGGATGGATGGATGTCTGGATGGATGGCTGGCTGGAGGGACGGATGGATTGATGGATGGCTGGATGGATGGCTGGATGGATGGATGGCTGAATGAATGGCTGGCAGGAGGGATGGATGGATGCATGGATGGCTGGATGGATGGCTGGATGGATGGATGGCTGGATGGATAGCTGGCTGGAGGAATGGATGGATGGATGGCTGGAGGGATGGATTAATGGATGGATGGATGGCTGGATGGCTGGATGGATGGCTGGCTGGGCGGATGGATTGATGGATGGATGGCTGGATGGATGGCTGGATGGATGGATGGATGGATGGTTGGCTGGCTGGAGGTATGGATGGATGGATGAATGGCTGGATGGATGGCTGGATGGAGAGATGGCTCAATGCATGGATGGCTGGATGGATGGCTGGATGGAGGGATGGCTGGATGGATGGCTGGCTGGAGGGATGGATGGCTGGATGGATGGATGTCCGGATGGATGACTGGCTGGAGGGATGAATGGATGGCTGGATGGATGGATGGCTGGATGGATGGCTGGCTGGAGGGATGGATGAATGAATGGATGGCTCGATGGATGGCTGGATGGATGGATGGCTGGATGAATGGCTGGCTGGAGGGATGGATGGATGGATGGCTGGATGGATGGCTGGATGGATGGATGGCTGGTTGGTTGACTGGCTGGAGGGATGGATGGATGTATGGATGGCTGGATGGGCGGCTGGATGGATGGATGGCTGGATGGATGGCTGGCTGGAGGGAAGGATGGATGGATGGATGGCTGGATGGAAGGCTGGATGGATGGATGGCTGGATGGATGGCTGGCTGGAGGGACGGATGGATGGATGGCTGGATGGATGGCTGGATGGATGGATGGCTGAATGGATGGCTGGCGGGAGGGATGGATGGATGGATGGATGGCTGGATGGATGGCTGGATGGATGGATGGCTGGATGGATGGCTGGCTAGAGGGATGGATGGATGGATGGCTGGATGGATGGATGGCCGAATGGATGGCTGGCTGAATGGATGGATGGATGGATGGATTGCTGAATGGATGGCTGGATGGATGGATGGCTGGATGGATGGCTGGCTGGAGGGATGGATTAATGGATGGTTGGATGGATGGATGGCTGGATGGCTGGATGGCTGGATGGATGTCTGGCTGGGCGGATGGATTGATGGATGGATGGCTGGATGGATGGCTGGATGGATGGATGGATGGATGGCTGGCTGGCTGGAGGTATGGATGGATGGATGAATGGCTGGATGGATGGCTGGATGGAGAGATTGATGAATGCATGGATGGCTCGATGGAGGGATGGCTGGATGGATGGCTGGCTGGAGGGATGGATGGATGGATGTATGGCTGGATGGATGGCTGGATGGAAGGCTGGATGGATGGATGGCTGGATGGATGGCTGGCTGGAGGGACGGATCGATGGATGGATGGCTGGATGGATGGCTGGATGGATGACTCGATGGCGGGATGGATGGATGGATGGATGGCTGGATGGATGGCTGGATGGATGGATGGCTTGATGGATGGCTGGACGGATGGATGGATGTTTGGCTGGATGGATGGATGGTTGGATGGATGGATGGCTGGATGGCTGGAAGGCTGGATGGATGGATGGCTGGATGGATGGCTGGATGGATGGATGGATGGATGGATAGATGGATGGCTGGATGCATGGCTGGATGGAGGGATGGCTGGATGGATGGCTGGCGGGGGTGACGGATGGATGGATGGCTGGATGAATGGCTGTATGGAGGGATGGCTGGCTGGACGGCTGGCTGGATGGTTGGATGGCTGGATGGATGGATGGATGGACGGATGGATGGAGGGATGGCTGGGTGGATGGCTGGCTGGAGGGATGGTTGGATGGATGGATGGCTGGATGGCTGGAAGGCTGGATGGATGGATGGCTGGATGGATGGCTGGATGGATGGATGGATGGATGGCTGGATGGATGGATGGCTGGATGGATGGCTGGCTGGAGGGACGGAAGGATGGATGGCTGGATGGATGGCTGGATGGATGGATGGCTGAATGGATGGCTGGCTGGAGGGATGGATGGATGGATGTCTGGATGGATGGATGGCCGAATGGATGGCTGGCTGAAGGGATGGATGGATGGAT